>NW_022473680.1:0-51261 GCF_009769535.1 Thamnophis elegans | reverse complement strand
GAAGCTGGAAATGGGCCCATTTCCGGATATCTGGAACTTCCGGGAGGCCCATTTTTCACCCTAGAGCCTCCTCGCGGGCCCTGCACTTACCTGGCATTCAAAATGGGCCTCATGGAGACTTCTGGGAGGGGTGGAGCAGGGTAGGTGTGGCCAGCCAGTCCTTTCAACTACTGGTTCAATGAACCAGATGTTAAATTAGCATCTGGTTCGCCCGAACTGGTGTGAACCAGCTGCATCCCACCCCTGCCTCCAGGACAGAGCTCATCACAGGGCACAACCAAGTCCCTTCATTGCATCGCCTAGCAAGGTTCAACCAAACTTGATTCAGACAGACATGACTCCATATGGGAATCTGACAGCCAATAGAATACATGCCCTTGCCACAGGAACAGGAAGCTCAAGTTCAAAGCCCAAGAGAGGGTATAAATCTCTCTCTCTCTCTCTCTCTCCTCCATGGGGTCAGCTACCCAGAATCACACGTACTTGGTGGTTCTGCTTCACCATTAAACCATCCTTCCAAGCAGCCTCCATGTTTCCAGTGTCTTTCTCCCCACTTGGAACTGAACCCAGATGGACATTTCTCCCAATACTCCTGAGCTTTTTCAGCAGTATCATGAGGACTAGTCACTTTTAAAAAGCCATCCAAGCCTGGCTGCATATTGTTTTGCAGCAAGCCGCAAAACCTGATGGGTGGAAACTTTTCTTTCCTTTTCTGCAAAACAGAAAACCTTGCAAACAGACAAGAGAGAACCCAAGATTACACCTTTGGTATATTCTGTATCTTTCCAGGATGAGTCTTTCTAGTTCGTTTAGATTTTCACTCTCGGGGTGGAAAAAAAAATTGCAGGAAGACTCTTGTCATTATATGGTCACAATAGAATCCCTTATGCCACCAGGCTCCAAATTTTGGCCTTGGATAACTTGGAACCAGAGGTAGCATTCTGCCGATTCGTACTGGTTCAAATGAACCAGAGGTAAGTTTCTACCGGTTTGGACTGGTTCGGCCAAGTAGGTAGTAACTCAGCCTGCCAGACCCTCAAACCGGTTCTATCAGTGGAGCCATAGGTGGCGCCATCTTGGGTTTATTTCTACTGCACATGTGCGCGTAGATGCATCAAGAGCCCCGCACGTGCAAAGTGCACCCCTTATCCAGTGGTGGGTTCTGGATCCCGTTGCAACAAATACACTGCAATGGGGCCCAGCGTCCACCATATACACGCACACAGCACGCGCCTGCATACTTACCGCCCGTGACACTCCAGCTGATTGGTGGAGTGCCGCGCAGGCGCCATCTGCTCTGTGCGCATGCACGAAAGCCCCGGTTGGCTCAAATACAGGTAAGGAGGGTGGGCAGGCGGGTGGGCCCTCTGGAGCACCGTACCTGAATGGTACCAGGTTCTCCCAGCAGACACTGGTACGCCTGTGCGTACCGGTCATATCGCATCACTGCCCTTAGTGAACTGGCAGTAGTAGCAGCCGGAACCCACCCCTGGGGTGAACCGGTAGTGGCAGTGGTGCGAGGCTCTGCCCACCCACTGAAACGTCATCGCGGACCTCCTACGCATGCGCAGAAGGTTCTGTGTTTGCCCAGATGTGCTGCGTGCGAGCGTAGTGAGTGTGTGGGTACGCACGGTCCAGCTAATGAACCCGTAGCGAAGAAAATAGGATACCATTACTGCCTGGAACTGTACCACCTACGGTCTGACCTAAATGTAGTACACAAAATTGCCTGCTACAACGTCCTACCTGTCAATGACCACTTTCAGCTTCAACCTCAATAATACTCGGGCAAACAATCGATAAAAACTCAAGGTAAACGGCTCCAAACTCGATGGCAGAAAATACGACTTCAGCAACAGAGTGGTCAATGCCTGGGATGCTCTACCTGACTCCGTTGTTACATCTTCAAACACCCCCAAAAGCTTCAACCTTCAACTGTCTACCGTGGACCTCACCCCATTCCTAAGAGGTCCGTAAAGGGGGCATGCATAAGCACACCAGCGTGCCTTCCGTCCCTAACCTACTTCCCCATTTAGTTGTACTCATTTCAGAGGTGGTATTCTGCCAGTTTACCCTGGTTTGGGCGAACCAGTAGCGTCGTCGTCTGGAGGCTCCGCCCACCTTCCCAGACGTCATCACGGAGAAGGAGAAGCGCCGTGCAGGAGCACGCTCCCGGTTCCGAAACGGTAGCAAAAGTAAGAAGATTTCATGCCTGATTCATTTCCTTTGTTCATGTCCATGTTTATATGTATACCTGTTATCTCGTACATGTTTGGCAAAAATAAATAAAAAAAATAAATTATAAATTTTAAGAATGTTAAAATACATCATTAGGAGAAGACAAGGGGACAAGATTATTATTACTTTTTTTTTCCAGCCCTCAAAACGAGCATAAACAAGCAAATTGGTTTGCTTTCTTCCCTGTTTCTTCATTCCATACAAAATTAGGGAACTGTGTTGTCTATAATAAGAGTTATTTATGTCGGTTTGAAGACGTAGAAACAGGTTCTGTAATCATGGTAATTTCATATGCCACTTAATGCTGGCGGGAAAAAACACACCCACCCACAGAGGTGTTTAAGTTCTAGCAAAAATGCTGTTCAGCCTCCCCCCACTTTTGGGGGGGCTCCACCCTCCCAACTCCAGTAATTCATATATTTTTTTCTTTTTTTAAAAATACATTTTTAATCTATCTATCCAATTTTTCTAAAGCAGGAGCAAGGAAAGAGCCCCTTACCGTGGGTCACAGTAGGGAAGCACGGAAATAATTGTTTTATTTCATTAGCAAAACTGTTTACTTCTCTCCGTTTAATTGCTTTGGAAGGTAGGAGGGCAAAAAAACATTTAAATATATATACTTTGCTTTCTCTGCAGGCAACGCGAAGGACCAGCCTCTCTCTCTCTCTCTCTCTCTCTCTCTCTCTCTCTCTCTCTCTTTCTCTCTCTCTCTCCTCTTCCTCCCTCTCACTCCTCTCTCTCTTCTCTCTCTCTTTCTCTCTCTCCTCTCTTTCTCTCTCTCCTCTCTTTCTCTCTCTCCTCTCTCTTTCTTTTTCCTCTCATTCTTTCCTCTCTTTCTCTCTCCTCTCACTCCCTCCTCTCTCTCTTCTTTCTTTCTCTCTCATCTCTTTCTCCTCTCACTCTTTCATCTTTCTCTCTCTCCTCTCTCCTCTCACTCTTTCCTCTCTTTCTCTCTCCTCTCTTTCTCTCTCCTCTCACTCTTTCCTCTCTCTCTCTTCACTCTCTCCTCTCTCTCACTCTTTCCTCTCTTCTTTCTTTCTCTCTCTTTCACTCTCCTCTCACTCTTTCCTCTCTCTCTCTCTCTCCACTTTCCCCCTCTCTCACTCTTTCCTCTCTTCTTTCTTTCTCTCTCCTCTCTTTCTCCTCTCACTCTTTCCTGTGATCTCTTTCATTTCCTAACCACCTTCTCTCCATCCTCTTCAGCTATTACTCTCTTCCTTTAATGTTGGTTAAAGGATGACAACATGGCAAATGACATGGCAAAACAGTTCGGCTGGAGGCTGGGATTCATTATTTTTCACGATGGGAGTGGGGGGGAAATTAAAAGTTGTTTGAAAGGGTGCCAGAGATTGCAGGTCCCCCCCTCCCCTAATAAATAAATAAATTAGGATGCCGAGTGGTTGCCTGGCCTAGCGATGTTTCATTCGCGTTTTTAGGAGCAGAAATATTCATTTGACTGCATAATGGCCTATCTTGCCTTGGATTAGTTTGAGGCACCAGGGATGCTAAAGTCAAATGTTTCCTTCCAACACCGTTTGCCATAGTCCCTGTTTATCCAGAGTGATCCCAGGTAGATTTACTTTGGAGTAAATCCCTTGGAAATCCAAGGGGCTTCCTCTAATGCAAGAGGCACAGCCATGATTTATAGGCATTTATCAGTGAAGGCCTTTTTGTTTTTTCTAAAAAAATATATGTATTTATTCATTCAATCTGTAGGCTGCCCATCTCGGCTAGTGGGCAGCAAATAATCTTAAAATGCAGGTGTTAATTAATTGATTAATTAAACAAATTTGCACGACCGCCCATCTCACAGAAATGACTCTGGGCCCCCATATAAGAATAAAATAAAACCACACATATAAAAAAATTGTATCAAGATATGTAAACCAGTATTAAAAAATAATATTTTTAATTATATGTATATATATGTATGTACACACACACACACACACACACACACACACACACACACATATATATATATATATAGTTGGATACCCGTGCTTTGCTATGAAACCACGTGATCAGGCCAGCCTGCAGGCCGGATGAAGCACGCGCTGGCCACACTCATGTAAGGCAACTGGCAGTTGGAACAGAGTTCCTTTCAGATGGGGAGGGGGAGTAGAATGTCTAACTCCTTAGCATTGATGCGTGTTTATGTAATACTATATAGGAAATACTGATGATCTGATGGTCATTTCAAAAAATCCTTTCTTAGCGAACAGGAACATACCTGCTGAATTTCAATTTTGTAGGCTTTACAGTTCTGGAGATTTCATGATGAGTGAGTGGTATTTGGCTTTATATATATTGTGATAGCCGATAGACAGAGAAAGGAAGCCACAATAAATACCTATTTCCCTGGCCTAGCTGATAAAGGAGGGGAGCCTGTGGTTTAGTGGAGCCGAGGTGGCGCAGTGGTTAGGGTGCAGTACTGCAGGCCACTTCAGCTGACTGTTATCTGCAGTTCAGCAGTTCTAATCTCACAGGCTCAAGGTTGACTCAGCCTTCCATCCTTCCGAGGTGGGTGAAATGAGGACCCAGACTGTGGGGGTAATATGCTGACTCTGTAAACCGCTTAGAGAGGGCTGAAAACCCTATGAAGCGGTATATAAGTCTAACTGCTATTGCTATTGCTAACACATCTGCCTAATATGTAATACAGCCCAGGTTCAAATCCCAGTAAGGGTATGGCTAGCTGATGAGGGCTAAATAGCTTGAAATAGATCTATACTAGTCTCCCTTTATTTATTTATCAGCACAAATGCAACACAAATGTAACAAAAAAGGCAACATTAAAAATAATGGCTTTCTGTCTGGATGGTCTCTTGTGATGAGCCGATAGACAGAGAAAGGAAGCAGTATGCTTCCTCCCATCTTTGGGCATACCAGGGGTTGTGACACAATAAATATATATATAAGATTGACTCATCCTTCCATTCTTCGGAGGTCAGTAAAATGAGGACCCAGATTGTTGGGGGCAAGAGGATGACTCTGTAAACAGCTTAGCGAGAACTAAAGAAGTGCTATTGCTGGTATAAAAACAAATTGCAGGCAGTCCTTGACTTACAACCGTTCATTTAGTGACCAGTTCAAAGTTACAATGGCACTGAAAAAATGTGACTTGTGAGTTGTGACCGTTTTTCACAGTTACGACCTTTGCAGCACCCTCCGTGATCATGTGATCAAAATTGCCAAAGGCCTGGCAAACTGGTTCATAGTTATGACCATTGCAGTGCCCCACGGTCATGTGATCCCCTTTTGCGACCTTCTGACCAGCGAAGTCAATGGGAAAGCCAGATTCACTTAACAACGGGGTGACTAACTTACCAACGGCAGTGATTCACTTAACAACATTGGCAAGAAAGATCGTAAAACGGGGCAAAACTCCCTTAACGAATGTCTAACACTTAACAAGCGACGGAAATCTTGAGCTCAATTGTGTTCCTAAGTTGAGGACTTTCTGTGCTGTACAGACACCCTCGGCAAAGAGAAAAGAAGAAGAATATTCAGCTCGGCAATGGAGCCATCTAAGCATGTCTTATAAATCCCCATCATAAATACAAAAATTAAAACCCACAGCGTTTTTTTAAAGCACGTTCGACTTTACGCCAAGGTGTCCTTTGAAGCAAATCATCCTTAGCATTTTGTTTCAAGATGGGATTTAGGAAATAGGAAATAAACCGGAATTATTTTCTACCAATTTTACACGAAGAAGAGGCCATCACAAAAGATAGGGAACAACGATTTACCTGGACTCTCCAAGTTCTCGACTTGTGACCTCAATTGAGCCCAACATTTCTGTTGTTAAGTGAGAAAGTTGTTATGTGAGTGTTGCCCCATTTTATGACCTGTGGAAAATAATTTGAACCCCCTCTTCTTTGTGGCAGCCCCATAAATGTTGGAAGATTGCTATCATGTCACCCCTAGTCCTTCTTTTCACTGGATTGGACATACCCAATTCCAGTACCCCTTCTTCACATATTTTAGCCTTGTTGTTGTTGTTAGTCGTCTCCGACCCATCACGACCCCATGGACAATGTTCCTCCAAGACTTCCTGTCCTCTACCATCCTCTGGAGTCCATTTAAGTTCACGCCGGCTGCTTCTGTGTCTCCATCCAACCACCTCCATCTCTGTCATCCCCTTCTTCTTTCGCCCTCCATCGTTCCCAGCATGAGGCTCTTCTCCAGGGAGTCCTTCCTTCTCATTAGGTGGCCAAAGCCTTTGAGTTTCCTCTTCAGGTTCTGGTCTTCTAAAGAGCAGTCAGGGTTGATCTCCTCTAGGACTGACCGGTTGGATGGCCTTGCAGTCCAAGGGACTCAATGCAGGAGTCTTCTTCTCCAGCACCAGAGTTCAAAGCCTCCATTCTTTGGCACTCAGCCTTTCTTATGGTCCAACTTTCACAGCCATCCATTGCAACTGGGAAATCCAGTTGACTATATGCATTTTTGTTCGCAGGGGGATTTTAGTCCCCTAATGCAGTGTTTCCCAACCTTGGCAACTTGAAGATGTCTGGACTTCAACTCCCAGAATTCCCCAGCCAGCATTCGCTGGCTGGGGAATTCTGGGACTTGAAGTCCAGACATCTTCAAGTTGCCAAGGTTGAGAAACACTGCCCTAATCATCTTTGTTGCTCTTCTTTTAGTCATGTATTTTGACCCCCCTTTTTATGAAGGAATGTTGAGAGGTTTGGAGCTGGTTCTCAGCTGACCTGCTTGGTTGAGGAGTTTTTTTTCTTTCTTCATTCTTTGCTGAATAAAAGAAAAGGATGGGGAGGACTCTTCACATAGCTGCAAAACTTTTCTTCTCCATGAAAAAAATCTTAGATTTTTTTAATTATGTGCCATCGGTCAAGATGGGTTCTTGGAGTCTGGTGAGCATAAGATACAAGACCATGAAGTCCTGGGGCCAGATTTTAGGAAAAACCCAGTTCTGGCTTTTAAGCAGGGAGGCTCTCTATAGACCCTAGCAATGGATACTGTGGGGATTATAGAATTATAGAATAGCAGAGTTGGAAGGGACCTTGGAGGTCTTCTAGTCCAACCCACTGCCTAGGCAGATCTATATTCTTCCATAGCAATCCGTCCAGAGGTGGCATACAGCCGGTTCGGACTTAGCTGGCATCCCTTGACTATAAAAACTGCTGTAAGATTCTACTCTTGGCCCTTGGTTAGCTTTTCAAAACTGTATATAATACAATACAACAGCAGAGTTGGAAGGGACCTTGGAGGTCTTCTAGTCCAACCCCCCGCCTAGGCAGGAAACCCTATACCGTTTCAGACAAATGGATATCCAACATCTTCTTTAAAACTTCCAGTGTTGGAACAATCACAACTTCTGGAGGCAAGTTGTTCCACTGGTTAATTCATCTAACTTTCAGGAAATTTCTCCTTAATTCTAG
Organism: Thamnophis elegans; assembly: GCF_009769535.1. Lineage (NCBI taxonomy): Eukaryota > Metazoa > Chordata > Lepidosauria > Squamata > Natricidae > Thamnophis > Thamnophis elegans. Next base: position 43,621 of record NW_022473680.1, on the reverse strand, counting down.
GTTGATTGTCTCCTTGATTAGTTTCCATCTATTGCTTCTTGTCCTGCCTTGAGGTGCTTTGGCAAATAAATTGACACCCCCCCCACCCCTCTTCTTTGTGGCAGCCTCTGAGATATTGGAAAGCTGCCATCATGTCACCCCCATCTCCCAATAGTGAAGCATTCCTGATTTTTTTTGGCATATCATTGTAAAATGCCTTGAGTTGATGGAACTAAGCGAAGTGGGTGTGAATCTCAGAACAACCAATAATCCAATATTGCCCGAAGCTGGTATTACAAAGAAGCTTACAGCTTAAGCCTTTTGCTGTATTTTAAATGCAGAAGAGGTTGAGAAACATCTCTCTCTAGATTTTAAAATTCCCAACAAGTTTATCGACAACAAAGATGATAAGGGATCTTGAGGCTGAACTGTATGATGAATGGTTGCAGGAACTGGGTACGTCTAGTCTCATGAAGAAAAGGATTAGGGGGGGTGTTGTGGCCCAGCAGGAGCCGTTGGAGCTGCAAACAGACTCCGATAGCGAGGGACCCTATGAGTCGGCTCTGGAAGATGTGGAGGACCCTGGACAGGATTCAGACTCCAAGCAGGGACCAGAGAGGCTGGTTGGCCACCAGGAGGTGCCTGAGGCATGGAGCAGCGGTGAAAGCCAAAGGGAGTTTGTCCCTGACGTCAGGCCCTGGAGCAGTGGAGAGGAGCTAAGGGAGTTGGTCCCGGACGCCAGGCAAAGACGGGCAGATAAGCGCCGACAGCAACTATGGAGATACAGAAGGTAATTGGGGCCCGGTGGTTGTAATTAGGCTCCTCCCAAGAGAGTATATAAGAAGAGACTTTTGGAGGAGACTGTTTGCAGGACACAACTATTATACTAAAGCCGGAGAAGCTCTTGTATGTATTTCTTATCTGAGGAAGTCTGGGTTGCTGCCAAAGTCTTGTCGGTGTGTTAATTAACTGTGAATAAATTGTCTAGCAGTAATCTTGTGTCGGAGTGACTCACCATACGGAGAGGGGTCAGAACAGAGTGACATGATAGTAGTCTTCCAATATTTGAGAGGCTGTGTTGTGGCCTGCTAGTGACCAATGGAGCTGGCAGCAGATTCGGACAGTGAGGAGGTTGGAGAGGAGCATGGGCCAGTCCTGGAAGCTGGGGAAGGCTCGGATGAGGGCTCTGCGTCGGAGGCAGAGATGGGGCCAAGGCCATCTGGCAGTGATCAGGTGCCTACGGAACTAGAGAGCAGTGAGGCAGAGGAACAGCTGGAGCCTGTTCCCAGTGTGCGCATGCGCAGAGCTGCCAGAAGAAAAGAACAACTCAGAAATCAGGGTAGAATAAAGTCGCAGGTGGAAGGTGATGGGCCCCTCCCACAGGAGATTAAAGGGGAGCGAAATAGGAGTGGGCTTTTGCAGGAAACAATGCGTTTGTTCGGTCCTTAGATTCGTTTCAGGAATGTGAAGATCTGTCCGTGAATTTCAGAGACTCTGTGCCCAGCCTTTCCTTGCACAGCACCTCATTTGGGAAAATATTTACATGGCAGCTTTGCAAGATAGATAAGGCCTGTGGTCCTAAATTCACCTTTGAAAAACTGTTTGCCAGGCCTTTGCTGAATGTGAATGAGAGGAATTCACATTCATTTAATAAAAGGGGTTTTATCCAGACCAGGAATCTGTTTCATACTTTTTTGGAAAACCTAGGTCAGAACAGTCTGTCACAGAGAAATGGCGGTCGACTGTCAACCTATTCTCCAAAGTACCCGAGGGCAGGACAAGAAGCAATGGATGGAAACCAATCAAGGAGAGAAGCAACTTAGAACTAGGGAGAAATTTCCTGACAGTGAGAACAATTAACCAATGGAGCCTCCAGAAGTTGTAGGTTCCCCAACACTGGAGGTTTTTAAGAAGAGATTGGACGATCCTTGGTGTGAAATAGCTTAGGGTCTCCTGCTTGAGCAGGGGGTTGGACTAGAAGACCTCCAAGGTCCCATCCGACTCTGTTATTGTATATTCTGTTTGGCACATTGATGGGCTGGCTGCTAAAGCAAGGTCATGGCACAGACTTGAAAGTAAATCAGGAAGACTGTAATTGGGGTGGTGGTGGTGTCTGTCTGGCAAGAATGCTTATCAACAGGAAATATGCATGTGTAAAGCCTGTAGCAATTATGGATAGTTAGAAAGTTGATAAAAATACCAAGGATTAGACAACTTGCAGACCTCAGCCAAAAGTTAGCAATGGAGATGGTCTGTAGCAAATGAAATGTCCATTAGATAACTTCTGGAGCATTTATTAGCCAAGGTTTAGGAACAGGGACAGCTATAGACCAATAGAACGAATTGTAGAATTATTGCTAAAATGTTTATTACAGGATAGTTCTTATTATTTCACCTTGTCCCGCCTTCTCCTTTAGTGAAAATGTATATTTTTTTAATTTACTTTTTAATTATTATTTTGCTGCGAAGTACGCACCAAAATAAAAAACCCAAACGGAACTAAAAAAAAAGAATTATATGAGGGATGAAGATTTTCCTCCCCAGCTGAGAGCCAGTCAAACATGGCATTTCACATCACTCCAGCATTCTCAGGGAGGTGATCAGGAATCCAGGCTGGTGCTTGGTTCCCACAGCTTCCTCCCGAACCCCCCCCTCTCTACACACACACACACACACACACACACACACACACACACACACACACAAACACTTTTAGCTGTAGGAACAAGTGCCTGAATTATTATTATTATTATTTTATTAAAAGATTGTGTGAAAATGTATAAAGCTTTCTTAATCCTTTGTTCTTGGTTCTTGGCATTGAGGCCAGGAATCCTTTTCCTTGGAGTACTCCAATGAAAAGCAATCAGAAAACCTGTACCTTGTGCCTGGTGTCACCAGGCTCAGACCCGAATTGGGGACAACACACAAGAATAGAATAGAATAGAATAGAATAGAATAGAATAACAGTTGGAAGGGACCTTGGAGGTCTTCTAGTCCAACCCCTTGCTTAGGCAGGAAACCCTACACCACTTCAGTCTCTTTTTAAAATCTTCCAGTGTTGGAGCATTCACAACTTCTAGAGGCAAGTTGTTCCACTTTTTAATTAATGGTTCTGACTGTCAGGGAATTTCTCCTGATTTCTAGGTTGCTAATCTCCTGGTGGGGCAGCCCCTGAGATATCAGAACACTCCTCTCACGTCTCCCTTGGTCCTTTCCCCTTCTGAGGCAGGACATAAAGTGAATCAGGATATAAAAGTAAGACACGACAGAAAGAAGGAATAAAAGACTTGCTTTTAAGACACGTACAAGAACAAGAAATGTTAAAAGCCCAAACCGCAAGTTCAGCTACAGTTCACACATATGACTCAAGAAGTTACTGGAACAAGTTGAGCAAGATATGTAGTAACAGGAATTATGAACCAGTGGTGGGATTCAGCCAGTTCGCACCTATTCGGGAGAACCAGTTGGTAACTTTCTAAGCAGTTCGGAGAACCGGTTTTTGGAAGAAATCTTTTGTTTTTTCCCCACTTTACAAGGCTAATTCTTGTAAGGAAGGCAGGAAGGAAACATTCTGGTGTTGTTTCTAGCCTCATCTTTATTGCCCTGCTTACAGAAACTGCCTCTCCAGTTAACCCTTATTACCATTGTAACAACTAACGCGAAGTGCCCATCGACCTGAGCGACATTGACTTGGCCACGCCCACATGATCACATGACCACCGAGCCCCGCCTGCCCAGCTGGTCATTAGGGCAGAGAACTGGTTGTTAAATTATTTGAATCCCACCACTGCTATGAACCCATCAGCGCTAACATATCATATTCTCGTGTTCTGCTGCTTTTGAAAAATATATAAAGGCTGTCTTTTCTATAAGTTGTTCTTCAGATGTTCAAATGGCTGTCTTGCATAGCTTGGTCTGAACCTTGATAGCAATAAAGCCACTTCTCATGATCCCGAAGTCTAAGGCCCTTAATTTTCTGCAACACTTTTTTTTCCCATTAAGCTAGACATACCCAGTTCCTGCAACCGTTCTTCATATGTTTTATCCTCCAGTCTTCTAATCCTTTTTGTTGCTCTTCTCTGCACTCTTTCCAGAGTCTCAACAACATAAAGTTGTGGGCACACCAACTTTGGCGTGTTCCTACAGCTATTCACCAGTTCATACTTGCCCGTGTTGTCTGAAACGGTATAAGGTTTCCTGCCCAGGCAGGGGGTTGGACTAGAAGACCTCCAAGGTCCCTTCCAACTCTGCTATTCTATTGTATTGTAAATAAACACATTCTTTTGACCTGAAAAACAAATTAAAAATATGGATCCTCTTTCCTTTTTCGGTATCAGTCTCCCTCTCCCCCTCTTTCCTTTCCACCTTTTAATATCATTTTCACTTGCCAACATATGTGTCGGGGTGTGTGTGTGTGGCTGTAATTTCCCTGCGACCCGAAGTGACCTTCGCCTTTTATTCCGTATTTAAGATGAACAAGGCAGAGGTGAGTATCAAATAAGCCGCGCGTTCCCTATTTACCCCGCCAATTTCCTTTGATAGTAAGAGGTGGTATTGAAATTAACTCGGCTGTTGTCTAATGCCAAGAAATGTTTACAGCCCAGAAGAGGAGATAGATTGTAGCAAGCAATTACGGACACCGGAGGCCTGATTATGGCCCATTCAAGCACCGCAGCCATTTGCACTGATGAATTTCGGATGGAGGCCGCCACGGGCAGGCAGGCAGGCAAGAGAAAATGGGAGAGTTCGCCCAGGAAAACAGATGCGAGAATTGGGTATGGCTAGAGAAATGAAGGATTCGGAGGGGACATGATAGCAGTGTTACAGTATTTGCAACAGATGAACAGAGTCGGAAGGGACCTTGTAGGTCATCTAGTCCAACCCCGTGCCCAAGCAGGAGACACTACACCATAGAGCCAAGGTGGCGCAGTGGTTAGGGTGCAGTACTGCAGGCCACTTCAGCTGACTGTTATCTGCAGTTCAGCGGTTCTAATCTCACCGGCTCAAGGTTGACTCAGCCTTCCATCCTTCCGAGGTGGGTGAAATGAGGAACCGGATTGTTGTTGGGGGCAATACGCTGACTCTGTAAACCGCTTAGAGAGGGCTGAAAGCCCTATGAAGCGGTATATAAGTCTAACTGCTATTGCTATTCTGACAAATGGCAGCCCAATCTCTTGTTGCTAAGAGCAACTCAAAGCTGCTAAGGTTGAGAAACCTTATCTTAGAGAAAAATCTGTCTCTGTGGTCACAGAATCATAGACGCTATAGGCTAGAAGGGACTTTACTGCAATGCGCTCTACATGGGGCAGCCCTTGAAGAGCATTCGGAGACTTTAGCTCGTCCAGAATGCAGCCGCACGAGCGATTGTGGGTGCACCTCGGTACACCCACGTTACACCTATCCTCCTCGAGCTGCACTGGTTACCGATTGGTCTCTGGATACGCTTCAAGGTGCTAGTCGTCACTTATAAAGCCCTTCATGGTATTGGACCTGGGTACTTGAGAGACCGCCTGCTGCCAATTACCTCCCAAAGACCCATTAGATCACACAGGGTTGGCCTCCTCCGGGTTCCATCTACTAGCCAATGTCATCTGGCTACCACCCAGGGGAGGGCCTTCTCTGTGGCAGCTCCGGCCCTTTGGAACGAACTCCCCGCAGAGATTCAGACCCTCACCTCTCTCCAGGCCTTCCGAAAAGCCGTTAAAACCTGGCTGTGTCGGCAGGCATGGGGTTGACGAGTTCCCTTCCCCTCTCGAATCGTGTGACTGTTGATTGTCTTTTTAAATTCTCTGTATTTTGTAGTTTCTGTGTCTTTCCCTTCCCCTCCTTGGGTTTGTGCGCCGCCCTGAGTCCCGCTGGGAATAGGGCGGCATATAAATAAAATGAAACTCAAACTCAAACTTTTGAGGTCTTCCAGTCCAACCTCCAGTTCAAGGCAGGAGACCTTATTATGGGTCAACCTAGAACCATTTTTAAAGTGGTCAAAGTTACAGCGCCCCTGAAAAAAGCGACTTATGACAATTTTTCACAATTATGACCATTGCAGCATTCAGATTAACAGCATTAGAAGGGACTTTTTAAGTCATCTAGCCCAACCCCCTGCCCAAGCAGGAGACCCTACACCATTTCTGACAGATGGCAGTCCCATCTCTTCTTGAAAGCCTCCAGTGATGAAGCTCCCACAACTTCTGAAGCCAACTTCTGTTCCATGGGTTGATTGTTCTCACTGTCAAAAGATTCTTCCTTATTTCTAGGTTGAATCTCTCCTTGATCAGTTTCCATCCATTCTTCCTTGTCTGGCCTTCGGGTGCTTTGGAGGCAACTTCTGTTCCACTGGTTAATTGTTCTAACTGTCAGGAAATTTCTCCTCAGTTCTAAGTTGCTTCTCTCTTTGATTAGTTTCCACCCATTGCTTCTTGTTCTGCCCTCAGGTGCCTTGGAGAATAGTTTGACCCCCTCTTCTTTGGGGCAGCTCTCAAATATTGGAAGACTGCTATCCTATCTCCCCTGGTCCTTCTCTTCACTAGACTAGCTATGCCCAGTTCCTGCAATCGTTCACCGTATGTTTTAGTCTCCAGTCCCCTCATCATCCTGGTTGCTCTTCTCTGCATGAAAGGCCTGTGCGCAAGCAAAGTGCATGCAGAGAAGGCCAGGCGCATGTGCGGAAGTGAACATGTGCGTGCTCGGTGAACCAATGGCAATTAAATGTGAAACCCACTGCTGGCCTTGAGTTTGACACCTCTGGATTAAACGGTTTGCATCTAAGCGTGGATGGCAGAAAACCTGCTTCGTGCCACTAGCATTTTAAAAAGGAATGTGCTTTTGTTGGCTTTTGGTTTTGCCTCCCTTGAGGGTTTTAAATGTTTTGCAATCAAGTTTTGATATCAGCGTGTGTTGCGCACGAGGGCTGTTGCCTCCCTGCTTTGCTTTTGATTGCTCTCCTCCGAATCGTTGTAGTAAGTTACCCATCAGAGGTTTGTAAATATCTCCAGTGGGAGTAGCACGAAGTCCCTCGTACCTCATCTGAAAAGAGAATGGAAAGAATTCCCCCCCCCCCCCCATGTTGTCCTCCGTGCAAAGTTGCTGGCAAGGTAAAATGCATCTGGGTATCTTTCTGAAAAAAGATCTTGCAATCTCATTGTAGGGAGTTAGCACTAGTCCTCTCCTAGAAAAAAGAAATATTCTAGAAAATATTAAAAAGGCAGAATATTATATTTCCCTGGATGAGAAATGAAGAAACATGTTTTTTTTTTAAAGGCAGGAAGCAGGCTCACTCTTAATAGCCCCACCATCTTCCATAGCCCACAGCAGATATCCGCACTTAAGAGATAAAGAGATAGCTAGGTCTATTCCAGAGGTGGGCTCCTACCGGTTCGGTCCGGTTCAGCCAGGGGTGGGTTCCTGCCAGTTCTAACCTAGAAGAGGTTCCACAAATCTACTGTGCCGTTTAGAACCGGTTCCAGCTCCCTCCCCCCGCCCGTCCACACATATCAAGATGAAGAGCGAGAGGAGGAATTCTGGGAGTTGAAGTCCACAAGTCTTAAAGCTATCAAGTTTGAACACCCCTGGGGATTTTTTTCTAAAGGGTTAGGGGTGTGAGGGTCTTGTAACTTGACAGCTTTAAGACTTGCACACTTCAATGCCAGAGTTCCTGAGCCAACATGACTGGAGGAGGAATTCTGGGAGTTGAAGTCCACAAGTCTTAAAGCTGCCAAGTTTGAACACCCCTGGGTTTTTTTTTTTCTAAAGGGTTAGGGGTGCAAGGGTCTTGTAACTTGACAGCTTTAAAACTGTGTGCTTCAAATGCCAGAGTTTCCGAGCCAACATTTTGGTTGCTAAGCAAGAGCGTTGTTAAGTGAGTTTCACCACATTTTACAAGTTGGCCACACCCACCCAGTCACATGGCTGGCAAGCCACTCCCACCCGGTCACATGGCTGGCAAGCCACTCCCACAAAGCAGGCCACACCTACAGAAGAAGTTCTAAAAAAATTTGAAACCCACCACTGGGTTCGGCCGAATAGGTAGTACCTCAGCTGGACATGTGATCATACCGGTTCTATCCTGGGCGCCACCATCTTTATTTTCTGTTCTGTAGATGCGCAGAACAATCTTCACTGAAAGAAGGTAATTTCCCCCCTTTTCGCCTCTCAAATTTTTATTATTTTTTATTCTCTTACATATCATTTTAAGTATACAGTCACATAATTGTTATTCTTCTTTACATTTGCCATTCTTATACATTTGTTATTTCATTGAATAGGTTGTAATATACAGTTTGGGTTGCTTTATTTACCATCCCTTTCCGCCTGTTGTAACACCACCTTGTTTTCCCTTTCTTTTCTCCCTCCCTCCCTTCTCTACTTCCTTCCTTCTTCCTCTCCTTCCTCTTCCTTCTTCCCTTCCCTTTCTCCTACTCCTACTCTTCCTCTTCCCCTTCCTACCCTCTCTCCTTCTCTTTCTTTCCCTTCTATCCTCCTCTCCTTACCTCTTTCTTATTTCCCCCGAATTCCCCCCCCCCGTTTTTTTTTAATGGTGAGTGCATACACACACCTTTTCAAATGCAAATGCACACCTGTGTATAGCACATTTTTCCGGCACCGAACCAGTAGTAATGATGCTGGCATTAACCCACTCCTGGTCTATTCATAGGCAAATACTGTCACCCAAGATCCAACAAAGGTAGGATTATTAGCAGGTCTCACCACAAGGCACCTGGGAAGATTACATCACCCAGCAAGAGTCAACCAAGCTTGGGACTTAGGATAGCCTCCAGAGTTGCCTCTGCATGGCCCCATGGGAGTCTGACAACCAATCAGAATACAAGCTCAAATTCAAAAGCCCAGAGAGGGCGTAAAGCTGAGGCACTTTCAGCATCTCTTCCCCTTTTCTTCTTCTTCACCCAACATCTTCAAGGCATGTGATCCTATCCACCATTAAACCATCTTTCCAAGCAGCCTCCATGTTTCCAGTGTCTTTTCCCCCACTTGGAACTGAACCCAGAAGTGCATTTCTTCCAACATCATGTAAAATAGAATTCTGTTCCCAGCATCACAATTTTTTTAAAGCGGAGATCGCAAATATAACAATGTTTGTTAGGTTAGCAAATGGGGGAGGATGACCGGCGATGAAGCAACATTACTAAGGTACAGGTAGTCCTTGACTTACAACAGTTCATTTAGTGATGTTCGAAGTTACAACGGCACTGAAAAAAGTGACTAATGGCCCTTTTTCACACTTAACGACCGTTGTGCATCATCCCTGTGGTCTCATCCATGATGTACATCTGGATACTTGACAGCTGACGCGATTCATCTTTTGAGACCTTCTGACAAGCAGAGTCGATGGGGAAACCAGATTCACTTAACAACCGGGTCACTAATTACTGCAGGAGTTCACTTAACAATGGTGGGAAGAAAAGGCATAAAACGGGGCAAAACCCACTTAACAAAGGGCAACAAAACTTGTGGCCTTACTTATGGTCGTAAGTTGAGGATTACTTGTATTATTTCCCCCCGACAAGATACAGGTAATCCTCGACTTACAACCATTTGATTAGTGATCGTTCCAAAGTTACAACTGCCCTGAAAAAGGTGATATGACCATTTCTCACGCTTATGACCATTGCAGCATCCCCGTGGTCCTGTGATGAAAATTTGGACGCTTGGCGACTGATTCACACAGGTAGTCCTCGACTTATGACCACAGCGGAGTCCCAAATTTTTGCTGCCAAGCAAGAGACTTGTTAAGTGAATTTTGACCCATTTTACAACTTTCTCGCCACAGTTGTTAAGTAAATCACTGCAGCGATTAAATTAGTAACACGGTTTTGTTAAGTGAATCTGGCTTCCCCATTGACTTTGCTTGTGAGAAGGTCGCCAAAGGGATCACGTGACCCCGGGATGTTGCGACCGTCATAAATATGAAGCAGCTGCCAAGAGTCTGAATTTTAATCACGTGAACATGGGGATGTAGTTATAAGTGAGAAAAAAAGGTCGTAAGTCTCTTTTTCCAGTGCTGTTGTAATTTTGAATGGTCACCGAATGAACTGTTGTAAGTTGAGGACTACCTATATTTATAACGGTTGCAGTGTCTTAAGGTGGTGTGTTCACTTTTTGTGATCTTCTGATAAGCAGGTCAATGAGGAAGCCAGATTCATTCAACAACCGTGCTATTAACTTAACAACTTTACTTAACTGTCAGAATAGTCATAAACTGGCAGAGACATGGCAACTGGGTCAGCCAATGGGAACTATTTGGTGACTGAGAGTCATGCCAGACAGTTTGGAGCCTGGGCGTAGCTTACCTATGGAGCTCTGAGTCTGTGCAAGAGAACTAATCTAGTCAGCTCCCTGAAATGAAACTGTCTCCTGCTGTTAGTGTTGTAGATATATTCTTATATATAAAGAAGTTTCTTATTTAAATGAATCCTGCTGAATCAGTCACCTGTGTGTGCTTTCTGGATTTGATTTTTGCAACAAACTCTGACATTAACAACTGTGGCAGGAAAGGTCATAAAATGAGGCAAAATTCAGGCTTCGGTTGTGGTCATATGTTTAGGACTACCTGTAATCCTTGATGCATGACTGCAATTGGAACCAAAATTTCCATGGCTAAAAAGGGTGACTCTAAAAGTGAGAAGGAGAAAAGAAAAAGAGGAAGAGGAGGAGGAGGAGGAGAGCAAAAGCAATGGAATGATAACATATCTTTTTTAAGCCGGCACAGTAAAAATGTAGCTGTGTAAAAAATAAAAAAAGAAACATGGAGAAATTGACTCTTAAAAGCACCCGCCTATTGTGGCCCGTCAGTGGACATCAGAATTGGCAGCAGATTCGGACAGTGAGGAGGTTGAGGAGGAACATGGGCCAGTCCTGGAGTCTAGGGAAGGCTCTGATGAGGGCTCTGCGTCGGAGGCAGAGAGGGGGCCAGAGCCATTGGATAGTTATCAGCTGCTTTCGGAGTCAGACATCAGTGGGGCAGACGAACAGCTGGAGTCTGTTCCCAGTGTGCCATGCGCAGAGATGCCAGATGAAAGGAACAGCTAAAGAACGGGTTGACTTGGTAGTAAAGCCACAGGTGGATGATGAATGGCCCCTCCCAGAGGAAATAAAAGAGGAGCGAAAGGGGAGTGGAGTTTGCAGGAGACAATTAGTTTGCTTAATTGGTTCGTGACTCTCTGAGACTCCTTGCCAAGCTTTGCAGATCTCGGCCTGTCAGTTCTCCAAACCAGATAAGGTCTGTGACAGTAAATCCTCCCTTGAAAGACTTTGCCGGATGTGAATGAGCAGAATTCACAGTCAATTAATAAAAGGGGTTTTTGTCGGGACAAGGAGTCTGCTTCATACTCTCGGGAAGTCTCGGTTAGAACACCTCCCGCATCCACAGAACAAAGAAACATTGGGGAAATTGGTGTTAAAAAGAAATTTTTGCAGGCTTATATCAAGGGCGACATACTTCCAAGAAAGAGACGGATTTTATATATGAGAAAACGGCAAAGACAGGATTTGTTTTTTCCTTAAAGTATCTTTAAAAAAAAAAAACCAAGTCAGTTAAACTTACAGTAGATAACAAACCAGTCTCTGAATTCCTAAAAGCTGGTTTAGGAAAAACCAAACTTGCACCGAAATGGTTAACCGATTAAGTTGGCCAACAAACTTGTCTAGTGGTGGGATGCAAACCAGTTTAACAACTGGTTTGGTGAGTGCACACGCGTTGCACACGTGTGCAGCATTCCAAAAACCCACCCTTTAAAGCTTCAAAACTTACCTTCTATGTCAGCGTCTGTGAGTAAAGCGGCTGAATCAGCTGAGCTAAAATATATATATATATAAGACAGGAAAGCGCAGGGGCGGGTGGACAGGGCCAAATGCCCCCCCCCCCCCGAACAACTGGTTCACCTGAACCAGTCCAAACTGGCTGAATCCTACCCCTGAACTTGTCCCAAAGATGATTGGATGCTACACAGGTGAACCCCAAACCCTGCACGGATATTGCTGCTCCCCAAAATATTTTTATTCTTATTTATTCTTAGCTGTGGGGAATTTCAAGGATGGTGTCCCTTATCCCTACTTCGCATTTGCATGTTAAACTGGCCCATCCTAAAGATAAACAAATAAACAAAGCAACAAACAGACTCCCTTTTTATGACCCCGTAATCCCTTAATTCGGGGTGGAGTCGGGGTGACTGGATGGAGTTCAGCATACAGCTCATCTGTCTGGAATCCACACTGCATATCAGACATTAATACAATCGAAAGAAGTCCAGAGATATTTCACGGGAAGAGTCCTCCACTCCTCTGCTTGCAACAAAATCCCTTATGCCACCAGACTTGAAATTTTGGGCTTGGACAATCTGGAACTACGCTGCCAGAGGTGAGTTCCTACCAGTTCGCACCTATTCGGTAGAACCGGTTCGTCAAATCTACTGAACCGGTTAGAAGAGGTTCCACCAGTGGACCCGGAAAGCAGGCCACACCTACAGAAGAGGTTCAAATTTTTTTTGAAACCCACCACTGGTCCTTGGATAGGATTATTCTACACTATCATGCTCATATTTATAAAACTCAGTGCCTCTGTGAAAGGAAAGGATGACTACTGCGTTTGTGGTGCAATCAGAACATTGCGTGTGTTGAAGTTGTTTTAACGCAAACCAAAGATGCCTTTTAAAAAAGAAGTTTACATCATATTCTTATGCATGCCAGTGCTGTGTGTGAGGTAATTTAAAGTGGTTCTGACAAGTGTCGTCAGCATCTTCATACCCGGTCACATGGGCAGCAAGCCACTCCCATCCGGTCACATGGGTGGCAAGCCACTCCCACAAAGGAGGCCACACCCACAGAGTAGGTTCGAACAATTTTTGAAACCCACCACTGTACGCTGCCTACAGTCTGACCTAAGCGTAGTACATAAAATTATCTGCTACAATGTCCTACCTGTCAATCAATACTTCAGCTTCAATCACGACAACAACACATGAGCACACAATAGATACAAACCAGGAATGAAATCCAACAGGTTCTGGAGAACCGGTAGTGGACATTTCGAGTAGTTCGGAGAATCCCACCTGTGGCTAGCCCCAGAGTAGGGTGGGAATGGAGATTTTGCAGTATCCTTCCCCTGGAATGGGGTGGGAATGGAGATTTTGCAATATCATTCTCCTGTCACGCCCACCAAGCCACACCCTCAGAATTGGTAGTAAAAAAAAATGAATTTCACCCCTGATACACACTTATGGTGAACCGCTCCAAACTTGATTGCAGAAAATACGACTTCAGTAACAGAGTTGTCAACGCCTGGAATGCACTACCTGACACTTGGGGAAGCCTATGATTTCTTCCCCAAACCTGCGATTTCTCCGCGGGTCGCCCATGAGGCCAATGATGAGGGAAGACACGGACACGAGTTCCCTCCGGGATGAGACGACTCAGAGCAATGTCTGAAGGCCTCTTTTATTGAGCATACACAAGGAAAGGGTGGAGTTGCAAGGTCTATGAGGACCAATCATGGTTGTACAAGTCTATGGTATATGTAACTCATTTACTGCTACACAACCTCTGAACCAGGGGTGGGTTTCTCGCCCCGTTCCAACCGGTTTGGTTGGAACGGAGCCGGCGGCGTCCTCGTGCATGCGCGCGGTGCACGCATGCGTACTAGTGTCTGCGCGATGCTCCAGCTGCTCCTGGAGGATCGCGCAGGTGCTGTATGCGTCCTGCGCATGCGTGGAAGCACAGAACTCGTCAAAACCGGGTAAGGACCGCGGGCGGGCAGGCGTGCCCTTCGCCGTTCCCGGAAGTTACTTACTTCCGGGTTCGGCAACCAACCGGTTCGCAGGGACCGCCGCGAACCGGTTGAAACCCACCCCTGCTCTGAACCTAGAGAATGCTCATAGTCAGCAAATAAATCTTTTACTAGCCTGAAAACTTCTGACCCCACTTAATATTTCAGAGTCAGCAGGTTGTAACCTCTGCCCTACTTAGTGCTGAGAGTTAACAGGTTGTGACCTCTGCCCTACTTAATGCTTCAGAGTCAGCAGTTTGTATTACTGACCTTATGGTAAAGGATTACTGCTGATCCGCATAGTGTTTCAGCATACCTATGCATGCCTATACTTATGCTACAACACAAACCCCCAAAACTTTAACCTTAGACTGTCTACTGTCGATCTCACCCCATTCCTAAGAGGTCTGCAAGGGGCGCGCATAAGCGCATCAGCGTGCCTACCGTCCCTGTCCTAATATTCCCTTGTATTCGTATTCATTTCATGTATTCATAATCATGTTTATACTTATACCTGTTATCTAATTCAGTGTTTTTCAACCACTGTGCCGCGGCACACTAGTGTGCCGTGACATAGTGTAAGGTGTGCCGTGGGAAAAACACTTTATATATAGTCAATATAGGCACAGAGTTAATTTTTTTTAACATTTTCTAATGGTGGTGTGCCTCGTGATTTTTTTCATGAAAAAAGTGTGCCTTTGCATAAAAAAGGTTGAAAAACACTGATCTAATTCATGCTTGATGAAAATAAAGAAAGAAAAATAAATAAAGAAATTACTGCCCGGATGCCCTTCCTGACGCCTACGTGGAGTTCACAGCAGATACCTTTCCTTTACGCCTTAGGAGAGAAACATTGGCAACGGAGAAACAAACATTGGGATCTATTTTTTTGTGTTACGAGAGGATACAGCTATTCAGTCCCGGCTGAATCTAAACAAGAGATGATGGTGTTCTTTGTATGTCGTGTCCCCCATCAAGAGCACACTGGAAGGTGGAATAAATTTCACGGCAAACAACGCCGATGAACTCTGCATATTACCGGGCACAATAAAATAATGGAAATAGCTGCACGGCCGGGGTGAAGAATGCAAGCTATCGATAAAAATAAAATCAGTGCAACCTCTACATGTGTGTAAATCTTAAGAGTCCGCTTCCTTCAAACATTGTGCGGATGTGGGCGATGCCATTCCTATGTACACACACACGGAAGCACAAATGCACACCAAGAAACCTTAGAACCAAGGGGGAAGGGGGGGGAACCCCCCACCCCATAAGAGTGTAATGCATATCTCCAGTTTCGCACCCCTTCTTTATTGTAAAGGCATCAGCAGCTGCCAGACCAAATTACAGTTTGTCTAAGCGTTGTTGTGGAAATTTTCATGGGATTTGCAGTAATTATATGACAAAATGCTTGCAAATCTTACTCGTTGCTGAATGGAAACACACGGGTCAAAGACTGAACAGGTTCGGCTGGATAATTTGTAAACGTCAATCAACCCCACAAACCACTGGAGGTGTATAGGCATAAGTAAGTAGTGGAGGGGGGGAACCCACCCCACAATGGGTAGTAACACAACAAAAGGTTTTCAATGCAATTTCCATCCCCCTTTCTCTCTTTGCCAGTATGTGATACATATAAAGTAGAGGTGTGTGTGTGTGTGTGTGTGTGTGTGTGTGTGTATGTATATGTATATGTATAAAAATAACTATATACGCCTTCAAAGTGTTAGAGGTGCTTGGGTTAACAAAAAAATACATAAGCAGGATCAACCTCCGCCAAGGTGAGACAGAAATATATTTAATATATTTCTCTTGAGAGAGAATGAAGAGAGAGAGAGACAGAGAGAAACAGAGAGAGAGAGACAGAAACAGAGAGAGAGACAAAGAGAGATAGAGAGAGAACTAGAGAGAGAGAGACAGAGAGAGAGAGACAGAGACAGACAAAGAGAGAGAGTCAAAGAGAGAGAGACAGAGAGAACTAGAGAGAAAGAGAGACAGTGAGACAGAGGAGGGAAACAGAGAGACAGAAAGAGAGAGAGAGAGAAACAGAGAGGAGAGAAACAGAGAGACAGAGAAAGAGACAGAGAGAGAACGAGAGAGAGAGAGATACAGAGAGGAGAGAAACAGAGAGAGTCAAAGAGAGAGAGACAGAGAATTAGAGAGAAAGAGAGACAGTGAGACAGAGAGGAGGGAAACAGAGAGAAAGAAAGAAAGAGAGAGACCGAGAACTAGAGAGAAAGAGAGACAGTGAGACAGAGAGGAGGGAAACAGAGAAAGACAGAAAGAGAGAGAGAGAGAAACAGAGAGAGACAGAGAGAAAGAGAGAGAAAGAGAGACAGAGAGAACTAGAGAGAGAGACAGACAGAGAGAGATAGAGAGGAGAGAAACAGAGAGAGACAGAAAGAAAGAGAGACAGAGAGAAAGAGAGAAAGAGAGAGAAAGAGACAGAGAGAGAACTAGAGAGAGAGAGAGACAGAGAAAGAGAGATGCAGAGAGGAGAAACAGAGAGAGACAAAGAAAGAGAGAGACAGAGAGAAACAGAGGAGAGAAACAGAAAGAGACAGAGAGAAAGAGAGAGACAGAGACAGAAAAAGAGAGAGAGAAAATATATATATATATATATATATGAAGGAAGAACAGCCCAGTTTAAATAAAACTGGAAAAGATTAAATTAACTGATACATGCAATTCGCCGAGGGTAGATCGTTTTGCTCTGCAATAAATATAGGCCTCTATCTTCCCTCTTCCCGAGCCCAGCCAGGAGAGCAAAATAAAATTAAAAGATATAACAATAAAAATTATAAATGCATTTCGGCCCCAGAGAGCAGGAGTCTATAATGAAAGGTCGGAAACGCCAAGGATGCTATCGGTATGGATTGTAAATAAACAGAAGCCGTTGAAGATTAGGGGGTTTGCTCCCACGCTGCGCACAGAAGGAAATTTTAAAAAAAAACCCACAAAATCGGGGTGAGGTCTGGAGAAGGCATCCTGCCCGTCAAGGACAGGACCGAAAAGCCAATTCTGAATGTGTTTCCAGAAAAAAGGGAAAAAAAACGGCTTCCCAAACGGCATAGCATTGAAACTTGCAAACAAGGACTGGCCTCAGACAATGTCATTTCCATCCTTCTCCAAGGTATGATATGCAAATCGTCAGGTCCGCTTTGTAAAAGGGGGAGCATTTCTTCAACCCAACGGTTATTTCAAACGCAATTGCTTAGTAGGAGATCCCAGGTGGGTTGTGTGAATCCAGAGAAACGGCTCGCCTACCCTACTTGCAGGCTGCTGTCAAACCTGAAGCTGGCCTAACTGTGCCCATTTTCTCTTTATAGCTTATCTCTAGGGAGGTTTCTCTCAGCATTGCTTCAGGTTTGACACAGGGAAGTGTGTGTGTGTGTGTGTGTGTGTGTGTGGGTGGGTGGGTGGGTGTGTTTTTTCTAAAGGGTTAGGGGTGCAAGGGTCTTGTAATTTGACAGTTTTAAGACTTGTGTGCTTCAAATGCCAGAGTTTCTGAGCAAAGCAAGAGCATTGTTAAGTGAGTTTCACCACATCTTACAAGTTGGCCATGCCCACCCAGTCACATGGCTGCCAAGCCACTCCCTCCCGGTCACATGGCTGCCAAGCCACTCCCACTCGGTCACATGGCTGCCAAGCCACTCCCACTCGGTCACATGGCTGCCAAGCCATTCCCACTCGGTCACATGGCTGCCAAGACACTCCTACAAAGCGGGCCACACCTACAGAAGAGGTTCTAAAAATTTTTGAAACCCACCACTGAGTAGGTGGCAATGGTGTGCGTGCCCAGAGACAGAGCTCTGTGTGCCACCTTTGGCACGCATGATATAGGTTTGCCATCACGGGACTGGAAGACCTCTAAGGTCTCTTCCGGCTCTATTCTGATTGATTGTTTGTGCCAGGGTGTAAACGTTATCTGCTAGTTGTCCATTATCAACGGGGCCTCCATTTCTCCAAAAGCTGCAGCTGGTCGCTGTCCTCTTTTACGGATGCCTGCCCCGGCCTTGAGTGCCTTCTCTCCGGCCTGGTGTTGGGTAAAGAAGCGATTTTGCTCCACCGCTGCATTCTTTCTAGCATTGCAAATGATGTTCTGGCAGACTATTTGTATTGCAAAAGAGCGCTATCCACGGGCAATGCTTAGACATAAAGTCACAGCCATTTTTCTCCTCCCCCCGCCCCCCCTCCGATCAAGTATAAAAACATGTTCATTTTTACAATCTCCTTTTTATCTCCTTTTGCAATGGGCACATAGAAATTGAATTCATTTTTCTAGGCCATCCTGTTTGCAAATTCAAGAGATGGCTCAGCCAGTACCTACCTACCTACCTCCTTTCCTTTCCTCTCCTTTCCTTTCCTTCTCTTTCCATCTTTTCCTTCCCTTCCCTTCCTTTCTTTATTTTTAATAAAAAAAAATTTTTTAATTTAAAACAAACACAACATCCATCCATCCATCCATCCATCCATCCATCCATCCATCCATATCTATCTATCTATCTATCTATCTATCTATCTATCTATCTATCTATCTATCTATCTATCTATCTATCTATCTATCTATCTATCTAGTTTTATCTGTCCGCCCCGTGCCAACTCAATGAAGCGATGGACGTGATGAGCCAGGGCCTTGAAGCTGTTAGAGACTGGATGGGGGTTAACAAGCTTGTACTCAATCCAGATAAGACCGAGTGGCTGCTGTGCTTCCCTCCCAATAATTGGCCAAGTGTTCCATCTCTCAGGCTGGGGGGTCAAATATTACGCCCCTCAGATAGGGTCCGCAACTTGGGAGTCCTCCTGGACCCACAGCTGACTTTTGAACACCATTTGTCAGCTGTAACCAGGGGGGCATTTGCCCAGGTTCGCCTGGTGCACCAGTTGCGTCCCTACCTGAACCGGTAGGCCCTCACAACAGTCACTCGCGCCCTTGTGACCTCTAGGCTGGAGTACTGCAATGTGCTCTACATGGGGCTGCCCTTGAAGAGTATTCGGCAACTTCAGCTGGTCCAGAATGCAGCCGCGCGAGCGATCGTGGGTGCACCTCGTTTCACCCACGTAACACCTATCCTCCACGAGCTGCACTGGCTGCCTGTTGATGTCCGGGTGCGCTTCAAGGTGCTTGTTGTCACCTTCAAAGCCCTTCATGGTATTGGATCTGAGTACTTGAGAGACCGCCTACTGCCAATTACCTCCACTAGGCCAATAAGATCCCATAGATTAGGC
The DNA here is from genome assembly GCF_009769535.1 of Thamnophis elegans. NCBI lineage: Eukaryota > Metazoa > Chordata > Lepidosauria > Squamata > Natricidae > Thamnophis > Thamnophis elegans. The sequence goes on along the minus strand of NW_022473680.1, from coordinate 24,639 downwards.
CTCCTCCGAATCCCATCAGCCAGTCAATGTCGACTGGCAACTACCTGGAGGAGAGCCTTCTCTGTGGCTGCTCCGACCCTATGGAACGAACTCCCCGTGGAGATTCATACCCTCACCACCCTCCAGACCTTCCGCATAGCCCTTAAAACCTGGCTGTCCCGACAGGCCTGGGGCTAAAGACTTTAACCCCACCCGAATTGTATGACTGTTGCGCTTTTTAATGATGTATTGTCTCTATGCGTGTATCTTGTTTTGTTCTTCCCTCCCCCTGGATTGTGAGCCGCCCTGAGTCCCCCCAGGGAAAAGAGCGGCATATAAATAAAGTAAAATCCAAAATCCAAATATCCATCCATCCATCCATCCATCCATCCATCCCTTTCTCTCTCTCTCTCTCTATCCATCTCTCTCTCTATCTCTCTATCTATCCCTCCCTCCCTCCCTTCATATCTATCTATCTAATATCTATCTATCTATCTATCTATCTATCTATCTATCTATCTATCTATCTATCTATCTATCATCTATCTATCTATCTATCTATCTATCTATCTATCATCTATCTATCTATTCATTCTGTGAGCGTGATGTAGCTTGGTGGGCATGGCTTGGTGTGTGTGGCAGGGGAAGGATACTGCAAAGTCTCCATTCCCACCCAGTCTGGTGCCAGCCACAGGTGGCATTTGCCAGTTCTCTGAACTACTCAAAATTTCCGCTACTGGTTCTCCAGAATCTGTCAGAACCTGCTGGATTTCACCCCTTATACCTATACCTATACCTACACCTACACCTATACCTCTATCTATCTATCTATCTATCTATCTATCTATCTATCTATCTATCTATCATCTATCTATCTATTCATCTATCCATCCATCCATCCATCCATCCATCCATCCATCCATCCATCCATCCATCCATCCATCTATCTATCTATCTATCTATCTATCTATCTATCTATCTATCATCTATCTATCTATTCATCTATCTATCTATCTATCTATCTATCTATCTATCTATCTATCCATCCATCCATCCATCCATCCATCTATCTATCATCTATCTATCTATCTATCTATCTATCCATCCATCCATCTATCCATCCATCCATCCATCCATCCATCCATCCATCCATCCATCCATCTATCTATCTATCATTTATCTATCTATTCATCTATCTATCTATCTATCCATCCATCCATCCATCCATCCATCCATCCATCCATCCATCTATCTATCTATCAATCATCTATCTATCTATTCATCTATCTATCCATCCATCCATCCATCCATCCATCCATCCATCCATCCATCCATCCATCCATCCATCCATCCATCCATCCATCCATCTATCTATCTATCTATCTATCTATCTATCTATCTATCTATCTATCTATCATCTATCTATCTATCATCTATCTATCTATCATCTATCCATCCATCCATCCATCCATCCATCCATCCATATCTATCTATCTATCTATCTATCTATCTATCTATCTATCTATCTATCTATCTATCTATCTATCTATCTATCTATCTATCTATCTATCTATCTATCCAGCTATCTATCTATCTATCTATCTATCTATCTATCTATCTATCTATCTATCTATCTATCTATCTATCTATCTATCTATCTATCTATCTATCTATCTATCTACACATACATACATACGTACAAACACACATAATATATTCACTTTTATTTTTAAACCAAAACCACCCCATTTCGAGCTGATAGCAATGCAAATAGTCTTTGACTTACCACAGTTTGTTTAGTGACCATTCAAAGTTACAGTGGCTTTGGAAAAAGTGATTTAGATCCGTTTTTCACACCTATGACCATTGCAGCATTCCCCATGGGTCACGTGATCAAAACTCGGAGGCTTGGTAAATGACTCACATTTATGACGGTTGCGATGCCACGCAATCCTTTTTTGCAACCTTCGGACAAGCCCAGTCAACGGGGAAGTCAGATTCACTTAACGACTGAATTAACTCACTGAATGGCTGCAACGATTGGCTTAGCAAAGGCGGTGAAAGAGTTTGTGAAATGGAGCAACTTTACAACTGCCTTGCTAATTTTGGGCTCAACGGTGGATGTAACTTAAGGATTATCTGTACGTTGCCAAGGCTTCTCTGGAAGTATTTCTGTTTGTAGACTGAGATTGGTTGCAATCCATTCACTCTTTCCGGGGGTCACTAGCAGGTGTTGTTAGATCATCCCATCCATCAAGAATGCAAGAAGCTTTTAATCCCCCCCCTCTTTTTTTTAAGGTAGGTGATTGTCAGGCCTCAGCCATCTTTTCTTTTGGGTCTTTGGCCTGCCACACTTTCTATTATTCTACTATACCTTTTTCTATTGTGGGAAAAGAGGGGGGGGGATTGTACAGAGTTAGATGCTATGTAGCCAAAACAAAATTCTTTCTAGAAAACCAAGGTCATCCTTTATCTTTGCACCTCTGCACCTGACCGGAACTGGATGGGTGGAAGCTGCCAGCATGGCTGTGGAAGATTGGACTTGTGGGTGTGCGGGCAAGATCATGAACTTTCAACTGGGTGGGGAAAACCAGGAAGCCTTCAGATTTGGGTTTCCCCAGATGTGCCAACATGGATCTCTTAATAAATTGGAACTTTGAGCAATACTTTGCCTTGGACTCTGATTTACCTCTGGGTGCTATTTGGAACCCTGACAGTGACACGATTAGAAGTTCGGTTCCTCCCCTCTTGCACCAGGGGTGGATTGCTGCCGGTTTTACTACTGGTTCGCAACCTGCGCATAATACGTGCTGCGCATATGTACGTTGTTCAATGTAAATTGTTCTTCGCGCATGAACTAAGCACATGCAGTCACTAAAAACCAAAATGGCGTTGGCCCAGCAGCGGTGAGAGAACCAGTTCGGGAGCATGGCATGCCTGGATTGTTGCCGGTTCTGTGATTCAGGCCTGAGTTTCACTAGCAGTTCAACCGAACCAAGCCGAACCGAGAGCAACCCACCTCTGCCTTGCATGTATGTGCTAGTCATTCCCAACTCTAGGGGGCAGTGCTGATCACCATTTCTAAGCCGAAGAGCCAGCGCTGTCCAAAGACGCTTCCGTGGTCATGTGGCCGGCATGACCAAATGCCAAAGGCACACAGAACGCTCTTACCTTCCCACCAAAGGTGGTTCCTATTTTTCTACTTGCATTTTTCACCTGTTTTTGAACTGCTAGTTTGGCAGTAGCTGGGACAAATAACGGGAGCTCACTCCATTATGCGGTGCTAGGGATTCGAACCACCGAACTGCCGACCTTTCTGATCGACAAGCAGAAGTAATATTAGTGTATACACTTTTATATAATGAAATAAAAGTAATAAGAGAAAATATGGAATAATTGAACAATGGTAGATTGCAACCTAATGTAAAAGTGTATTATTATCAGAAATATATATGTTGATTGAATGCAATAATTATGATTAACTTTATTACTTTTATTTGTTCTGGACTGTTTGACACCTAGGGGCCACACTGTTCACGCATTAATTTGATATATTTATATATATAAAAAACTTAAAGACAAAAAAAAAATAGAATGCAAGAAACCTTTTGATTTTCATCTAAATATTCCCAAATGCAGAGTTCGAATTGTCCCATTGGGAGCAGAACGCAACCACTCCTGTTGTTGCTTCAACAAAATAGGATGCTGAACAGAAAACTACTGGGACAGAGATAAAATATTGAGTTTCTAATGCTGGGGAACTCAGCCGTTCAACCAATGGAAGGCTTAGCCCACGGCTCTCTGCATAGCACAGGGTTTCACCTCCAAGGAGGTGTGTGTGTGTGTGTGTGTGTTTGTGCGTGTGTCTGTGTCTGTGTCTAGTTGAGAATGTGCAACACATTTCATTTCATTTCATTTCATTTATTAAAATTTATAGGCCGCCCTTTTCCCTGAGGGGACTCAGGGCGGCTTACAATCACAAGGGAGGGGGGTGCAGTATCAAAAAACAAAACAAAATGTGAACAAAGAAAAAATAGTAAAAACACAACTTTCATTCAGCAATCAAACACTCGGGCGGGTAAATTGGGAACCTATCCCCAGGCCTGCTGGGAGAGCCAGATCTTGAGGGCTGCGCGGAAGGTCTGGATGGTGGTGAGGGTACGGATCTCAACGGGGAGATCGTTCCACAGGGTCGGAGCTGCAACAGAAAAGGCTCTCCTCCGTGTGGTCGCCAGTCGACATTGACTGGCGGATGGGATTTGGAGGAGGCCCAGTCTGTGCGATCTAATTGGTCGAAGGGAGGTAATCGGCAGAAGGCGGTCTCTCAAGTACCCAGATCCACTACCATGGAGTGCTTTAAAGGTGGTCATCAGTACCCTGAAGCGCACCCGGAGACCAACAGGTAGCCAGTGCAGCTCGCGGAGGACGGGTGTAACGTGGGCGAACCGCGGTGCGCCCACTATCACTCGCGCGGCTGCATTCTGGACTAACTGCAGTCGCCGGATGCACTTCAAGGGCAACCCCATGTAGAGCCCATTGCAGTATTCCAGCCTAGAGATCACAAGGGCTCGAGTGACTGTTGTGAGAGCCTCCCGGTCTAGGTAGGGCCGCAACTGGCGGACCAGGCGAACCTGGGCAAATGCCCCCCTGGTCACAGCTGACAGCTGGTGGTCAAAAGTCAGCTGTGGGTCCAGGAGGACTCCTAAGTTGCGGACCCTATCTGAGGGGTATAAAATTTGACCCCCCCAGCCTAAGTGTTGGTACATTAGCCAAATTATTGGGAGGGAAGCACAACAGCCACTCGGTCTTGTCCGGGTTGAGTACCAGTTTGTTAGCGCTCATCCAGTTCTTAACGGCCTCTAGACCCTGGTTCATCACGTCCACCGCTTCATTGAGTTGGCACGGGGTGGACAGATACAGTTGCGTATCGTCCGCATATTGGTGGTATTTTATCCCGTGCCTCCGAATGATCTCGCCCAGCGGTTTCATGTATATGTTAAATAGTAGGGGGGATAAGACCGAACCCTGCGGCACCCCACATGTTAGGGGCCTCAGGGACGATCTCTGCCCCCCGACCAACACCTACTGCGACCTGTCCGAGAGGTAGGAGGAGAACCACTGTAAAACAGTGCCTCCCACTCCCACCTCCCGCAGTCGTCGCAGAAGGATACCATGGTCGATGGTATCGAAAGCCGCTGAGAGGTCAAGGAGAACCAGGATGGACGCATAGCCTCCATCTCTGGCCCTCCAGAGATCATCGGTCAATGCGACCAAAGCGGTTTCTGTGCTGTAACCAGGTCTGAAGCCAGACTGGAAGGGGTCAAGATAACTAGCTTCCTCCAAGGCCCGTTGAAGCTGGAAGGCCACCACCTTCTCAACAACCTTCCCGATAAAGGGGAGGTTGGAGACAGGACGAAAGTTGTTTAAAATGGCTGGATCCAAGGATGGTTTCTTCAGGAGGGGTCTCACCACCGCCGTTTTAAGTACGGCGGGGAAGTGCCCCTCCCGAAGGGAGGCGGTCACGACCGCCTGGATCCAGCCATGTGTCACCTCCCTGCTGTTGGCAACCAGCCAGGAGGGACACGGGTCCAGAATACAGGTGGAGGCACTTACAGCTCGAATGGCCTTGTCCACATCCCCAGAGGCAACATCCTGGAACTCAACCCAGAGATGATTTGCCAAGTGGTCCTCCTGTGTCTCGGCTGGATCTACTGCGGTGGAGTCCAAGTCCGACCGAAACTGAGCTACTTTGTCCGCCAAGAATTGAGCATAGTCCTCAGCCCTACCCTGCAAGGGGTCTCCCGCATCCCTCCTGTTAAGGAGGGAGCGGGTTATCCTAAACAGGGCGGCTGGGCGTGACTCGGCGGACGCAACCAAGGCAGAAATGTATGATCTTTTGGCAGTTCTTAATGCTCGGACATAGTCCTTGGTGCAGGTAGTTAGAAGCGCTCGGTTCGCCTCGGACTTATCGGACCTCCACAGGTGCTCTAGGCATCTCCTCCGGCGTTTCCTCTCCCGGAGCTCCTCGGTAAACCAAGGAGGCCTCCGGGATCTACTGACCCGGAGGGGCCGTAGTGGCGCAATCCGATCAAGAGACTCCGCCGCCGCCGAATGCCAGGCGGCAACCAGAGTCTCCGCCGAACTGTGGGCGAGAGTATCAGGAATGACCCCAAGCTCCGTCTGGAACCTCAACGGGTCCATAAGTCGCCTGGGGCGGAACCACCTGGTCGGTTCCTCCTCCCTACGGTGGGGGTTTGGCCTCCGGAAGTCAAGCCTCAGTAGGCAGTAGGCATAGGATTAAGTAGGTGAAGAACTGGCAGCCAGGAGAGTTTCTATAGGGGAAAGAATTAAGATGGCACTGCCCACGTTGATCGCTGTATGATGAGGTTCTTTCTTTCTTTCTTTCTTTCTTTCTTTCTTTCTTTCTTTCTCTCTCTTTCTCTTTCTTTCTTTCTTTCTTTCCCTTCCTTCCTTCCTTCTCCCTCCCCCTTTCTATCATTTGCTTTCTTTTTCTTTCTTTCTCTTACTCACTCCTTCTTTCCTTCCTCTTTCTATCATTCTGTTCCTCCATCCCCCTTTCTTTCTTTTGCCTTTCTCTTTCTATAGCTTCCTTCCTTTATTCCTTTCTTTTCCCTCCCTCTTTCTATCATTCCCTTTCTTTCTTTCTTTCTTTCTTTCTTTCCTTTTCTTTCTCTCCCCTTCCTTTCTCTTTCTATCATTCCCTCCCTCCCTTTCTTCCTTTTGTCTTTCTTTTTCTACAGCTTTTTCTTTTTCCTTTCTTCCTTCCTTCCTTTTCCCTCCCTTTTTCTATCATTCACTTTTTCTTTCTTTCTTTCTTTCTTTCTTTCTTTCTTTCTTTCTTTCTTTCTTTCTTTCTCTTGCTCTCTCTCCTTCCTTCCTCTTTCTATTATTCCCTTCCTTCCTCCCTCCCCCTCCCCCTCCCTTTCTTCCTTCACCATTTTCTTTCTACATCTCTTTCTTTCTTCCTCCCTCCCTCCCTCCCTTCCTTTTTTACTCCTTCCTTCCTTCCTTCCTTCCTTCCTTCCTTCCTTCCTTCCTTTGCTTAAAATGAAGGGAGAATTCATGTTAATCTCTTTGTGGTCCTGAAGAACAGTTGTGACATAAATCCAACATACAAATATTAAATAAGTTAAAATCTTGATTTTGGAAACTGACAGTACTGGAATGAGAGGCTCCCCCTTGTGGAAAAAACACTGAACCTCAGAAGCAAACCATGGCTCAATTTTTCTCAATCTTCGCAACTTTCAGATCTGTAGATTTCAATTCCCAGAATTTTCCAGCCAGTGTGAAGAAGGAAAGAAGAAAAAAATGCTCTTGGGGACAGAAAGCAGCCCCCAGGTGAAGCGTGCAACCATGAACCAATGGTTAAACCTCTCAGCAGTGGTGGGATTCAAATTTTTTTACTACTGGTTCTGTAGGCATGGCTTGGTGGGTGTGGCATGGTTTGGTGGGCGTGGCAGGGAAAGGTTATTACAAAATCCCCATTCCCTCCTGATCAGCTGGGACTCGGAAGGCAAAGAATAGATGGGGGCGGGGCCAGCCAGAGGTGATATTTACCAGTTCCCCGAACCACTCGAAATTTCCGCTACTGGTTCTCCAGAACTGGTCAGAACCGGCTGAATACTAGCTCTGGAACTGGGTATGTCTAGTTTAATGAAAAGAAGGTTTAGGGGAGACATGATAGCAGTCTTCCAATATTTCAGGGGTTGCCACAAAGAAGAGGGAGTCAAACTATTCTCCAAGGCACCTGAGGGCAGAACAAGAAGCAATGGGTGGAAATTAATCAAGAAGAGAATCAACTTAGAGCTGAGGAGAAATTTCCTGACAGTTAATATTTCCTAGGATATTTCATTATTCTAAGAGAGGGGTGGGTGCCAACTTCCTTCAGGTGGAAACTGATCAAGGAGAGAAGCAACTTAGAACTAAGGAGAAATTACCTGACAGTTAGAACAATTAATCAATGGAACAGAAGTTGCCTCCAGAAGTTGTGAATGCCCCAACACTGGAAGTCTTTTAAGAAGATATTGGATAATCATTTGTCTGAAATGGTGTCTTCTGCCTAACCAGAGGTTGGACTAGAAGATCTCCAAGGTCCCTTCCACCTTTGTTATTCTATTCTAACCTACCCTCCAGCACATCTGACAGCAGGAGTCCTTGTTTTTCCAGGTGGCAAAATAGTATCCTTGCAATAGTTGAGGGGCTCTTAAAAAGAAGAGGGGGGTCAATTTATTCCCCAAAGCACCTGAAGGCAGGGCAAGGATGGAAACTAAACAAGGAGAGAAGCAACCTTGAACTAAGGAGAAATTTCCTGACAGTGAGAACAATGAATCCGTGGAACAACTTGCCTCCAGAAGTTGTGAATGCCCCAACACTGGAGTTTTTAAAGAACAGATTGGACAGCCATTTGTGGGAAATAGCATGGGGCCTCCTACTTGAGCAGGGGGTTGGACTAGAAGACCTCCAAGGTCCCTTTCAACTCTGCTACTCTGCTATCATGCTATTCTGTTATTCCAATAAAGGAGAATATTTGTCTCTCAGGGTTGAAATGAGGGAATCTTCGTTCTGTTATTCTGATGTTTGTGGCTTGTTGGTTTTATGTCTCCCCTTCCCCTCCCCACCGTGTAAACCAGTATTTTTCCTGAAAGGGGTTTGGGAAAAAAAAACGAAGGTGAGAGAGCACCGAACAACATTCGCACTCCAGGGATAAAATAAAATAAAATTAATAGTCTTCCTCTCCCGTGTGGTTTGCTCATTAAAAAAAAGAGAGAGAATTGGGGGGGGGACTCCATTTAAATGCAAATTTGAGTTTTAGCTGGGGATTTTTCCCCAAAGTGTCTCTGAAAACACCAGGGGAAATAGTCTCCAGAAATTTAAGGGGGTGGAGAGTAGCAGGAAATCCCTGACCATCGACAACACCTGCGTTTTGAAGGAAGGTAATAAAAGAACGATGAGGGGAAAAAAGTCTGAAAATGAACAGTGAAAAGCCAAGCAGATCCATGGAGTGATGGTATTTTATGATGGCACCACACAGATAACAACAGTTTTACTAAGCGGTGTCCAGTTCTGGTCGCCACTGTTAGAATAGAATAGAATAATAGAGTTGGAAGGGACCTTGGAGGTCTTCTAGTCCAACCCCCTGCCTAGGCAGGAAATCCTATACCATTCCAGACAAATGGCTATCCAGCATCTTCTTAAAGATTTCCAGTGTTGGGGCATTCACAACTTCTGGAGGCAACTTCTGTTCCACTGATTAATTGTTCTAACTGTCAGGAAATTTCTCTTTAGTTCTAAGTTGCTTCTCTCCTTGATCAGTTTCCACCTGAAGGAAGTTAGCACCCACCCCTCTCTTAGAAAAATGAAATATCCTAGGAAATATTGAAAAGGCAGAGTGTTATATTTCCCTAGATGAGGAGAAACATGTCTTTTTTTAGGCAGGAAGCAGACTCACTCTTCATAGCCCCCACCTTCCTCAATAGCCCACATCATTTTTTTTTCAGTCATTTTATTGACATTTATAGGCCGCCCTTTTCCCTAAGGGGACTCAGGGCGGCTTACATTTCATAGGAGGGGGGGTGTGAGACAGGACACAAAAAAATGTGAATAAAAGAAAATAACCAATAAAACACAACATTCATTCGACATTCGGGCGGGGCAAAATTAGGGACTTATCCCCAGGCCTGACGGGATAGCCAGATCTTGAGGGCTGTGCGGAAGGTCTGGACGGTGGTGAGGGTGCGAATCTCCACGGGGAGATTGTTCCAAAGCGTCGGAGCTGCAACCGAGAAGGCTCTCCTCCGCGTAGTCGCCAGTCGGCACTGACTGGCGGATGGAATTCGAAGGAGGCCTACTCTATGCGATCTGATGGGACGAAGGGAGGTAATTGACATCAGATGTCCTTGAGATAAAGAGATAGCTAGATCTATTCATAGGGAAATGCCCTCACCCAAGATTCAACAAAGGTAGGATTACAATACAACAGCAGAGTTGGAAGGGACCTTGGAGGTCTTCTAGTCCAACCCCCTGCCTAGGCAGGAAACCCTACACCGTTTCAGACAAATGGCTATCCAACATCTTCTTAAAGACTTCCAGTGTTGGGGCATTCACAACTTCTGGAGGCAACTTCTGTTCCACTGGTTAATTGTTCTGACTGTCAGGAAATTTCTCCTCAGTTCTAAGTTGCTTCTCTCCTTGATTAGTTTCCACCCATTGCTTCTTGTTCTACCCTCAGGTGCCTTGGAGAATAGTTTGACTCCCACTTCTTTGGGGCAACCCCTATTGGAAGACTGCTATCATGTCTCCCCTAGTTCTTCTTTCTCTTAAACTAGACATACCCAGTTCCTACAACCATTCTTCATATGTTTTAGTCTCCAGTCCCCTAATCATCTTTGTGGATTAGCCCTCTACCAGTGGTGAGATTCAAATAATTTAACAACCGGTTCTCTGCCCTAATGAACGGCTGGGTGGGCGTGGCTCAGTGGCCATGTGACTGGGTCAGCATGGCCAACTCAACATCACTCACATCAATGGGTGCTTCGCCTTAGCAGTTACAATGTAATAAGGGTTAAGAGGAGAGGCAGTTTCTGTAAGCAGAGCAATAAAGATTAGACTAGAAACAACACCAGAATGTTTCCTTCCTGCCTTCCTTACAAGAATTAGCTCTGTAAAGTGGAAAGAAACAAAAGGAGATTTTTTTTCCCAACAATCGGTTCTCCGAACTGCTTAAAAAGTTAACAACCGGTTCTTCCGAATAGGTGCGAACTGGCTGAATCTCACCACTGCCCTCTACCCATCTCACTTGGGAAGATTACATCAGCCAGCAATGGCTCAACCAAGCCTGGGACTTGGGGCAGCTTACAAACTTAGCTAAGACTCCTGTCCCCTGGGAAACTGACAGCCCATAGGATACATTTCTTACACATCTTAAGATGTGACCCAACCGAGGGTATAAAAAACTTAGGGATTCTCACCAAGATCCTTTCCCCCATTTTTTCTTCCTCAACCAACATCATCAAGGCATTGGTGTTTGGTCTTTTTACTTTGGCGTCTGGCACAAAATGCCCATTGAGTGCAACAGATTCACTTAATGACTGCAGTGCTTGTTTAACAACCGCGGCCTTCATTTCCTGACCTGTATGTTTTTTTTAAATGACCGTAGCACTGACGTAATGTCTGATGTAAGACCATTAATAAAATTGGGTGCAGTCAAATGCCGACCCGCTTAAGGACCGACGCAATGTACAAGTATAATTTCGGCTTCAGCTACCGTCGTAAGTCGAGGACAACCTATATGCTTTTCTATTCACCGTTTACAGCGTGTTATTTATTTTATCATCACGTCGCTTGCTTTTTCGCTGTAACTGATGTATGATTGATCCCCACCACTTTACCATTAAAAATAATCAAACCCGCTCACAATTAACACCAAGTACAATCATGTCCATTAAAAATCCCAGCACAATAAACCGTTAAAGAGTAAAATTGCTCAGTTGAGGATATTTATAGTTCGGCAGTTCTGGGTGCTATGCTTTAAAAAGGATATAGACAAATTAGAATGAATACCAAGGGTGGGGGGAAAGGGAAGAGCAATGAGAAGTGGGAAGCAAGTCACTTCAAAACCACTTGAAAAAGTTGTGGGTGTATTTTGCTGATGAAAGAAATGTCCTTCTGGGTTCAGCTCCAAGTGGGGAAAAAGACACTGGAGACATGGAGGCTGCTTGGAAAGATGGTTTTAATGGTGGACAGGATCACATGACTTGAGTCCTGAACAGAAAAGGTGATCACATGCTTCAATGTTGGTGGAGAAGAAGAGAAGGTCTGAGGGAGGGGCTTGCTAGGCTTTTTATAACCTGTTCAGTCCCACCTCTCTGTTTCCTGTTCCTGTGTAAGAAATGTATTCTGATTGGTTGTCAGACTCCCATGGGGCCCTGCAGGGGCAACTCTCTAGGCTGTGTTTTGAATCCAGGTTTGGTTGAGTTCTCAGATGCCATGTGGTCAGTTGGGGCCAATATTATCATGCTTTAACCCCATCCCCCTGCAGCTGAAGTGGAGAAGTCTTTATTATGTAAAGTGGACTAGCATGGCCTTCTTAATGGCCCATTGACAAAGTGGGCAGGAAGCTACAGGGAACTATTCTGTCTTTTAAAACATGTTTCTTCCTTTTCACATCTAGAGAAATATTCTGCCTTTTCAATATTTCCTAGGATATTTCATTTTTCTGGGAGAGGGCTGGGTGATAACTTCCTACAAGGTGGAAATACAAAATAGACTATAGACAAAAATAGTAGGAAATAAGAGAGATAAGATGACTTAAATGTATATAAAGGTTGTTATATATGGAACTGATAGAAAAGATATATGAAACAAAATATGTATATATGTATGTATATGTGTATGTATGTATGTATGTATGTGTGTGTGTATGTATGTATGTATGTATGTATGTATGTATGTATGTATATATATATATATATATATATATATATATATATATATATATATATATATATATATGATTTACATGTACAGACAAAGGAAACACAATGGATATACAAAGAAGTATAATGTGTTGCAAAAATGTTATGTTTGTATAAACAAAATATTTTTTTTAAAAAAAGTCCAGTGTTGGAGCATTCACAACTTCTGGAGGCAACTTCTGTTCCACTGATTCATTGTTCTAACTGTCAAGAAATTTTTCCTTAGTTCTAGGTTGCTTCTCTCCTTGATTAGTTTCCACCCATGTATTAGCCTTGCCCTCTACATTCCCCTGGTAGATAGAAATATTTGATAATGATAAAGACAGGAATTGATGATAAAGACAGGAATTTAAACCTTCACCTATTTCTCAGAAAAAGGGAGAATTAAAGGTCAGAAAAGGAATAGGAATATGGAATGAGTAGAGTAGAGAGTAGAATAGATGTGGAAGGGACCTTGGAGGTCTTCTAGTTCAAACCCCTGTTTGAGCAGGAAACCCTATACCGTTTCAGACAAACAGCTATCCAACATCATCTTAAAGACTTCCAGTGTTGGGGCATTCACAACTTCTGGAGGCAACTTCTGTTCCACTGATTAATTCTTCTAACTGTCAGGAAATTTCTCCTCAGTTCTAAGTTGCTTCTCTCCTTGATTAGTTTCCACCAGTGACATGCAGTGAGGTTTATGGCCGGTGAGGGAAGCGGGCAAAAGCCGCCCTATGTCTGCTGCCCTATCTCTGCCAGTGCCAAAGCCCCGAAAGTCCCGCCGAAGCCCTTTCCAAAAACCCCGCCGAAGCCCTGCTGCCGTGTCCGCCATAGAGCGGGATGCGTCCCGCTCTGTGGCGGGCATGGCAGCATGGCTTTAAAGACCCGGCACTCTGCCTGCCACAGAGCGGGACGCGTCCCGTTCTATGGTAGACGCAGCGGCAGGGCTTTAAAAAATAAAAAAATAAAGTGCTAGCCCGCACACCAGCAGAGGTAGGTAAAACGCACACACACACACACACACACACACAGAGACAAATTACTTACAATAATACAATTACTTAGAAATTACATTAATTTTGAATTCCTCCCCCCTCCCTCTGATTCACATACCTTTTCCAGCTGTTTCATAGAGGATTTCAACTCTGCTCTTGTCTGCCATGATGAAAATGTCAAAATGTAAAAGGAAAAAGGCAAGAGCTGCTGAGGTCAGGCTGGGTTAGCTGCTGCCAGAGTCCCCAATGGATGACTCTGCTTAACTGTTTAAAAAAGCCTCTTAAAAGAACGCCCTCTACAGGAGGAGGCGAGAGAACCACGTGCCTCATCTACATAAGGAATTTTTCGGCTTTTAACCCTTGCTTAACTCTGCTCGAGTGATCATAAAGATAGACTAAATGAGGCACGTGGTTCTCTCGCCTCCTCCTGCAGAGGGCACTTTTTTTAGAGGCTTAAGCACTAAGCAGAGTCATCCACTGTGACTCTGGCAGCATCTACCTCAGCCTTTTTCGTTTTAATTTTTTTTTTCTTTTCATGATGACAGTGGTGAGGCTCTGCCTCCCCTGCTTCCCCTGACTGCACGTCACTGGTTTCCACCCATTGCTTCTTTTTCTGCCCTCAGGTGCTTTGAAGAATAGCTTGACTCCCTCTTCTTTGGGGCAACCCCTGAGATATTGGAATACTGCTATCATGTCTCCCCATGTCCTTCTTTTCATTCAACTAGACATACCCAGTTCCTGCAACCGTTCTTAGCCTCCAGTCCCCTAATCCTCTTCGTTGCTCTTCTCTGCACTCTTTCTAGAGTCTCCACATCTTTTCTACAATCATTTGGGAAGGGAAACAAATAACACCCACCCACCCACCCCCGTCTCCTAACCTCATAATTGACGCAGAATAGCATTAATAAACAAATACTCAGCAGAAGCTCAATTAGCCAGTGACTCATGCCCCATTATCTTCATCGCTGTACTCTTAGCCCCCAGCGCATGAAACCCATCAAGAGCTGCATAAATATTATGATTTCTTCTGTATTCTCCTTGTCCATGCTTCCATAGCTGATGGGATGACTATTTTATCAGCTAGAGAGGAAAAATGTCTCGGATAAGGAATCCGGATTCCTCCGAATCCATATTTTATGAAACCCTGTTCTTAATTCTGGTAGCGGGGATAAAAATATCGCCCTTGAAAACCTGCAGACCAACGATTCCTAAATACAGGGCGTCCTTGACTTCCGACAACAGCAGAGGCTAAATTTTCTCTCGTAAGCGAGACAGTTAAGTGTGTTTTGCTCCATTTGACGGCCTTTCTTGACACGGTTGTTAAGTGAAGCACTGCCATTGTTAAGAACGCGGTTGTTAATTGAATCTGTCTTTCTCCCATTGACTTGTCAGAAGTTCGCAAAGGGGAAATTTGTGAACCCGCTGGGACGCTGCGACTGTCGTAAATATGAGTCAGATGCCAAGCGTCTGAATTTTGATTGTGGGATCATGGTGATGCCGCAACGGTCGTAAGTATGGAAAACAGTTGTAACTGATGGTTACTTCAAAGGTGCTTTTTCCAAAAAAGTTCATTTTTTTTTAAACAGTTCATTTTGGGGGGGAAAGCACCTTTTTGAGACAAGTATGACCTGTGATTCATTTACAGGAAGTCCTCCACTTACAACAGTCTGTTTAGTGACTGTTCAAAGTTACGACGATACTGAAAAAAGTCACTTGCCACCATTTTTCACACTTACGACCTTTGCACCCCCTCTCCCCCAATCAGAAGTGGTATTCTTTCATGCATGGTGGTTATGCCCGAAAGGAAGAAAAAAATATTGGACTAAAATACAAAAATGGTTACAGGAAATTACAAAAACTCAAACAGAGCTCGAAGCAGAATTGCTCCTTCTGGGGATTATTAAGGGAAAGTATACGAAAGAGATAAAATATTTAATTTTGCACATAATTACAGCAGCAAGAAAAGTGATGCCATGCCAACAGACTGTCTGATAATCCAAAAGATTCTTGATTGCGCAGAGATGGATGAACTTATCTTGGAGTTCAGGGACAAGGAAGACAATTATACAGTTTGAGAAAACTGGTATCAATGGATAAATAGAAATGTACAGTTTAGAAACATAGATGTATACATATAGGAATAATTACCGTATTTTTTGGAGTATAAGGCGCACCTTCCCCCCCCCAAAAAGAGGGTGACAATCTGGGTGCGTCTTATACACCGAATACAGTATTTTTGGCCTCCCAAAATCCCGCCCCCTTCACAAAAATGGATGTGCAGAAGGTTTGGGAGGCTTGCAAAGTGCTCCTGGGGGCTGGGGAGGGCAAAAACATGCAAAAAACAGGCCGTTTTTGTGCCCCCCCAGTCCCCAGGAGCATTCTACAAGCCTCCCAAAGCTCTGCATGCCCCCGTCTCTCTCTCTCTCTCTCTCTCTCTCTCTCTCTCTCTCTCTGTGTGTGTGTGTGTGTGTGTGTGTGTGCAAAAAACGAGGCATGCAGAGGGTTTGGGAGGCCTGTAGGGTGCAAAAACTGTTTTTTAAAATTTGCCTCTTCAAAATCATGGTGCGTCTTAGACTCCGGTGCGCCTTATCGTCCAAAAATACGGTAGGTATGTATAAAAATGTATTCGAATAGTAAATGGTTCACGCTAGCACTGTCAAAAAGGATTGTCACTTATAGAAAACTATTTTTAAAGGTATTTGTATTTCATGTTTTAAATTCTCAATAAAGTTTTTTTTTTCCTGAAAAAAAAAAGAAGTGGTATTCAGCCAGTTCGGAGTGGTAGGCCCAAATTCAGATGCTTGGCAAACCGGTTCAGACTTCCGACCGTTGCTGTGTCCCAAGGTCGTGCGATTCGCATTGGCGGCCTTCCGACACGTAAAGTCAACGGGGGAATCCAGATTCACTTAGCCTAACTTATCAAAATGCAGGGATTCGCTTAACAATGGCAGGGACAAAGGTCGTAAAATGGGGCGAAACGCACTTAACCTATGTCTCACTTAGCCACAGAAAGGTTGGGCTCAATTGTGGTCGTAAGTCAAGGACTGGCCTTTATATATTTGGTCCTGGGTGAGATGGGGGGGTCGGAGAAGAGAGGAGTTTCACCACTCAAGCCAGTGAGCGCGAATCAGTAACGGGCATGCACAACCTCATTACCATCACACATTCATTTTGATACACCGTTGTGAGCAGGAAGAGACTCTCTCCTTCGCACTGTGTGTGTGACCCCTCTTCCCCTTGTGCATGCACATGTGACCCCCCGTGCTTCCCCCCATGCATACAAGTGCGACCCCCCCTTGCCCTTTTTGGGGCCTAGCAGGCCTCCCTGAAGCCTCCTGGAACCAAAAAGTCACGGGAGGGGGTGTCGCCACACACCCCTGTGCTCCCCCAATCCCTCCGCATTTGCATGTGATCCCCCTGCTTTCCCATGCAAAAGCATGCATCTCCCTCATGCGCGAAAGAAACCAAAGATCAGATGGCTGGCGGGAGGCACATGCACATGCGCGGTGTAGCGGAAATGGGCTGATGGCTCGTGTGCCCGCAGTGAGGATTCTGTGTGCCACCTTTGCAGGGGTGGGTTCCTGCCAGTTCTAACCTCTTCTATAGAAGAGGTTCCACAAATCTACAGTGCCGTTTAGAAGCGGTTCCAGCTCCCCCCCCCCCCGCCCGCACATCATCAAGATGAAGAGCGAGAGGAGGAATTCTGGGAGTTGAAGTCCACAAGTCTTAAAGCTGTCAAGCTTGAACACCCCTGGTTTTTTTTTCCCTAAAGGGTTAGGGGTGCGAGGGTCTTGTAACTTGACAGCTTTAAGACTTGCGTGCTTCAAATGCCAGAGTTTCTGAGCCAACATTTTGGTTGCTAAGCAAGAGCGTTGTTAAGTGAGTTTCACCACATTTTACAAGTTGTCCATGCCCACCCAGTCATATGACTGCCAAGCCACTCCCTCCCAGTCACATAGCCAGCAAGCCACTTCCACAAAGCAGGCCACACCTATAGAAGAGGTTCTCAAAACTTTTGAAACCCACCGCTGGACCTTTGCCAGTGTACCATCATGACCCTCCATCCTTTCTGACAGTTGTCAGTCCAGCCTCTTCTTGAAAGCCTCCAGTGATGAAGCTCCCACAACTTCTGAAGGCAACTTTTGTTCCATTGGTTGATTGCTCTCACCGTCAGAAACGTCCTCCTTATCTCCAGCTTGAATCTCTCCCTTGATCAGTTTCCACCCGTTCTTCCTTGTCTGGCCTTCAGATGCCTTGAAAAATAGCCTGACCCCCCTCCTCTCTGTGGCAGCCCCTAAAATATTGGAAGGCTGCTATCCTGTCTCCCCTGGTCCTTCTCTTCACTAGATTAGCCATGCCCAGTTCCTGCAACTGTTCATTGTGACGGAGTGGCCGAAGAAGTCATTCCCCCCCCCCCCAATTCTTCCTTTCTCACCCGCCACGCCATTCCCGTTGCTTTTGGTGGTTCCAGATGCCACTAACAATAACCGGGGCTCTTCGCGCCTTTGAAATTCATTACGAACCACTTATATTCCTGGCCATCTTCCTGCCATTCTAACGAGGTTTTCCTTTCGGATGTCACTGTGGCGTGGCGCAAATTCCCCCTGGAGAAAAAGCCGCCTGTCCCCTCCAATTTCCCTGCAAGGGAACGAGACGCGTCTGATGGGGGAGAGTAAAATGACCAGGCCCTCAGCTGAGTGACCTTTTCTCCTTCGATTTCATTGCTCTCTCCTCAGGAGGAAAAGCGGGGGACCGTCCGGGAGGAGAAATAAATAAATAAGCCCGCCTGTCAAGCGGCCACATTAGGTGGAACTGACAACCTCATCACCGGCGTGAGCTGTTACATATACAATCGCCGTGTCACTCGGTATCAGCTCGGAGAAGAAGCTGATGAAATTACAGGGCCATCATAGTCCAAGTGTCGCTTCCCACCAGCAGCTACCAGTATTCTTTGTAACGCGAAGTTTCTTGCGCCAGTTGTTTCTTCCAAGACCGACTGGCAACCAAAACTTAGGGCAGTGACGGGGAACCTATGGCCCGCATGCCGGAAGTGGCGTGCAGTGCCATCTCCTTGGACACGCCAGCTGTCGCCCGTTGCTCTTTTGGGTTCTGGCCAGGTGGCCCTCGTGCACGCATACATGCCAGAAACTGGAAGGTCAGCTTCCTGGTGCATCCATGTGCGCCGGGGAGCTGCGCTTCTAGTTTCTGGTGCTCCCCCTCCCACGCGTATGCGCCCCCGTTTCGGTACACAGTGCTGAAAAGGTTAGCCGACACTGACTTAGGGCCTAAGCTTGGAAACTGAATAGTAGAATAGAATAGAATGAGCTGGAAGGGACCTTCGAGGTCTTCTAGTCCAACCCTCTGCTCAAGCAGGAGATTCTATCCATACCAGCGGTCGCCAACTGGGGGTCCTTCGACCACTGGTGCTCCATGAGAACATTTTGGTGGTGCGCAGAAAAATCTTTGCATTTTTGTATTTTTTAATATTGCACAAAATCAGGGATCCTCAAACTATGCCCCAGGGCAGGATAAGGCCCGCCAAGGCAATTACTCCCACTCGCTGAGGGGATGGGGTCCTTCAGGCATTTAGGTTGGCTGACTGTTTAGTAGCTCCAGTCTTTCCCTCCCCCCTCCCTCCCTCCCTCCCTCCCTCCCTCCCTCCCTGGGAGTCCAACTGGAAGTTGTGGGAGCTTCATCACTGGAAGCTTTCAAGAAGAGACTGGACTGCCATCTGTCAGAAATGGTGTAGGGTCTTCTGCTTGGGCGGGGGGCGGGTTGGGCTAGATGATCTTCAAGGTCCCTTCCAACTCTGTGAATCTGTATCATTGTCTGATTAAAGGGGAAGCCACCAACTCCCGTGGCACGACAAAACCGCGCTAGACTAAGCCGCGCCCGATTAAACCGCGTCGCTGACGTCAACAGGCCGACAACAGCGAGCGCGGAGAAAGAAGGGCGCTTTGAAAACAAGCCGATTCAACTTAAGGTAAGGGTTAGGTTTAGGGTTAGCTTTAGGGTTAGGTTAAGGGTTAGGGTTAGGGTTAGGTTTAGGGTTAGGTTTAGGGTTAGGTTTAGGGTTAGGTTTAGGGTTAGGTTTAGGGTTAGGTTTAAGGTTAGGTTTAGGGTTAGGTTTAGGGTTAGGTTTAGGGTTAGGTTTAGGGTTAGGTTTAGGGTTAGGTTTAGGGGGGGTTAGGTTTAGGGGTTAATTTTAGGTTTAGCATTTACAGCGTGCTTCTGTCTCCGCGCTGTTGTCGCCCTGTTGATGACGTCAGCTACGTGGTTTCGTCGAGCGCGGTTTAGTCGAACGCAGTTTTGTGGTGGAACCACCAACTCCAGGACGGGTAAAGACTACTTGATGCTGCCCCAGGTATGGGGCCTGGGGAGAAAAGGAAGGGAACTTATATGCAAATTGCTGCCTCACATTTGTGATACAGTCAGAGCAGTGGTGGGTTTCAAAAATTGTTGGAACCTACTCTGTGGGTGTGGCCTCCTTTGTGGGAGTGGCTTGCCACCCATGTGACCGAATGGGAGTGGCTTGCTGCCCATGTGACCGGATATGAAATTATGAATTAGTACTTAGGTCGGTCCAAGTAGCTATTCAGAAACTCTGGCATTGAAGCATGCAAGTCTTAAAGCTGTCAAGTTACAAGATCCTTGCCAGTGGTGGGTTTCAAAAATTTTTGGAACCTCTTCTGTAGGTGTGGCCTGCTTTCCGGGTCCACTGGTGGAACCTCTTCTAACTGGTTCGGTAGATTTGACAAACCGGTTCTACCGAATAGGTGCGAACTGGTAGGAACCCACCTCTGAGTCAGAGGCAATTAGGGGAAAGGCCAACCCTTTGGTCCTGGGTGCAAAACAGTTCAATTTCAATTAATGCTCCTATTCAAAGGAACGAACTCAACTCAAGGTGGCAAACATACATAATACACCTTCTTAATCCAATTGTCTCTACAACAACCCTGTGAAATGGGTTGACCTGAGAGAGAGGGAGGGATTGGTCCAAAGTCACCCAGCCAGCTTTCATGCCTAAGGTGGGACTAGAACTCACACCCTCCTAGTGATTGGTCCAAAGTCACCCAGCCAGCTTTCATGCTTAAGGTGGGACTAAAACTCACACCCTCCTGGTGATTGGTCCAAAGTCACCCAGCCAGCTTTCATGCCTAAGGTAGGACTAGAACTCACAGCCTCCTGATGATTGGCCCAAAGTCACCCAGATGGCTTTTGTGCCTAAGGTGGGACTAGAACTCACCGTCTCCTGGTGATTGGCCCAAAGTCACCCAGCCAGCTTTCATGCCTAAGGTGGGACTAGAACTCACAGCCTCCTGGTGATTGGCCCAAAGTCACCCAGCCAGCTTTCATGCCTAAGGTGGGACTAGAACTCACCGCCTCCTGGTGATTGGTCCAAAGTCACCCAACTGGCTTTCACGCCTAAGGCGGGACTAGAACTCACCGCCTCCTGGTTTCTAGCTTGGTGATTTAAGCACTAGGCCAAACTGGTAGAGTTATGTGTTTCTGTGTGTTTGATTAAATTTTCCCTTTTATTCAAGTGTGCTTAGTCAGGAAACAGTTAAGGCTTCCCCTTCCTCCTCCTCCTCCTAACTTTCTAAATGGTTGAACTCCTGCATGTTGTAGTTTTTGACCGCAAATCATCTTTAATAGCAGACGTCATGGGACGACTCATTACATTAAACTATTTTTCATGCTATCTCCTGTAATATCCTTTAATCCAATGCGTTTCAAATCACCTCGGGCTAAAATAAGAGACATAGCAGCGTAATAGCTTAGTGTATTAGTGGGTTAATTGCCCTGTTGTGGTCTCTCTTAAGAGATCTATGGGATGGGCCTCCCGACATTAATTGTCAACGGCAAAAGGAATTTAACTCCTTGGGTGACGGGCAAAGGCCTGGGATGGGTTTTGTGGCTTCGAGATGGTTGAAATGGAAATAGTATAGCAGAGTTGGAAGGGACTTTGGAGGTCTTCTAGTCCAACCCTCTGCTTAGGCAGAAAACCCTATACCGTTTCAGACAAATGGTTATCCAACATCTTCTTAAAGACTTCCAGTGTTTGAGCATTCACAACTTCCGGAGGCAAATTGTTCCACTGATTATTTGTTCTAATTTCTCCTTAGTTCTAGGTTGCTTCTCTCCTTGATTAGTTTCCACCTATTGCTTCTTGTCCTGCCTTCAGGTGCTTTGAAAAGTAGCTTGACTCCCTCTTCTTTGTGGCAACCCCTCCAATTTACTTGCAAACTATCACCATTTTTTGTCCCAAAGGTGCTATTTGTCCAAGAGGCAACTGGACTTTTTGGTTTTTATAATACAATACAATACAATAGCAGGGACCTTGGAGGTCTTCTAGTCCAACCCCCTGCCTAGGCAGGAAACCCTATACTGTTTCAGACAAATGGCTATCCAGCATGTTCTTAAAGACTTCCAGTGTTGGGGCATTCACAACTTCTGGAGGCAACTTCCGTTCCACTGATTAATTGTTCTCACTGTCAGGAAATTTCTCCTCAGTTTTAAGTTGCTTTTCTCCTTGATTAGTTTCCCCCCGTTGCTTCTTGTTTTATCCTCAGGTGCCTTGGAGAATAGCTTGACTCCCTCTTCTTTGGGGCAACCCCTGAGATATTGGAAGACTGCTATCATGTCTCCCCTAGTCCTTCTTTTCATTCAACTAGACATACCCAGTTCCTGCAACCATTCTTCATATGTTTCAGCCTCCAGTCCCCTAATCCTCTTTGTTGCTCTTCTCTGCACTCTTTCTAGAGTCTCCACATCTTTTCTACATCGTGGTGACCAAAACTGGATGCCGTATTCCAAGTGTGGCCTTACCAAGGCCTTATAAAGTGGTATTAACCCTTCACGTGATCTTGATTCTTTCCCTCTGTTTATTCAGCCTTGAACTGTGTTGGCTTTTTTGGCAGCTGCTGCACACGGCTGGCTCCTATTTAAATGCTTGTCTACTAGGACTCCAAGATCTCACAGTTCCTGCTATTAAGCCTGGTTCCACCCAATCTATATGTGGAGTTTTGCGTTTTCTTTTTATCACATGATCTCCATGGTCATGTGGCCAGAATTTGGGTGCTCAGCAACTGGCATGTATTTATAATGGTTCCAGTCTCCCGGGGATCATGTAATCCTCACGTCTAACCTTCTCCACTGATATCCGACAAGCAAAGTCAATAGGGGGGGGGGGGGAGGGAGCAGGATTTGCTTAACAACCACACAATTCACTTATCAACTGCAGTTTCACTTAACAACTGTATCAAAAGAGAAATGTTATAAAACGGACTGAAACACAACAGAAATTTGGGGTTCAGCTGCATTTATAAGGCGAGGGCTGCATGCAGTGGTGGGTTTCAAAAAAATTTCGAACCTACTCTGTAGGTGTGGCCTCCTTTGTGGGAGTGGCTTGCCAGCCATGTGACCTGGTGGGAGTGGCTTGCTGGCCATGTGTTTTCTCTCTCTCTCTCTCTCTCTCCTTCCTTTTGTCTTTCTGTCCCTTTTTCCTTTTTTTCTTTCATCTCTCTCTCACACTTTTTCTTTCTTTTTCTTTCTTTCTTTCTTTCTTTCTTTCTTTCTTTCTTTCTTCCTTTCTTTCTCTTTCTCTCTCTGTGTGAGTCTGTGTGTGTGTGTGTGTGTGTGTGTATGTGTGTGTGTGTAAGTGGTGGGTTTCAAAAATTTTTGGAACCTCTTCTGTAGGTGTGGCCTGCTTTCTGGTGGGACCTCTTCTAACCGGTTCAGTAGATTTGACGAACCGGTTCTTCCGAACTGGTGTGAACTGGTAGGAACCCACCTCTGGCTGTGTGCATACAAAACCTTTGCCAGACCAATTCTTGAATCCACAGCCTTTATCAGACATTAATACAATTGAGTAGGTCCAGAAGTATTTCATGAGAAAAGTCCCCCACTCCTCTGCTCACAATAGAATCCCTTATGCCACCAGGCTTCAAATTTTGGCCTTGGAGAATCTGTGCTGCCTGCCATCGGACTTAAGCACAATAACACAGGTGCTCCAATTTCCCACCTGTTAACAACTACTTTAGCTTCAACCACAATAATACACGGGCAAACAATAGACAAAAACTCAAGGCAAACCGCTGCACCCTCGATTGCAGAAAATATGACTTCAGCAACAGAGTGGTCAACGCCTGGAATGCTCTACCTGACTCTGTTGTTACATCCTCAAACCTCCACAGCTTCAATCTTAAACTGTCTATCGTGGATCTCACCCCATTTCTAAGAGGTCCGTAAAGGGGGCATGCATAAGCGCACCAGCGTGCCTTCCATCCAGTGGTGGGTTTCAAAATTTTTTGGAACCTCTTCTGTAGGTGTGGCTTGCTTTCCGGGTCCACTGGTGGAATCTCTTCTAACCGGTTTGGTAGATTTGACGAACCGGTTCTACCGAACAGGTGCGAACCGGTAGGAACCCACCTCTGCTTCCGTCCCTGTACTACTGTCCCCATTTACCTGTATTTATTATTTATTTATTATCAAAATTTATATGCCGCCCAATCCCGAAGGACTCCGGGCGGCTTACAAAAAAGAGAGAAAAAGAGAGAGAGAAAAAAAGACAGTTTAAAATCACAACACCACATACATTCATTCTAATCAGGGCTGGACCTCAACAATGAGGTCAACAGCCCCAGGCCTGCCGGAAGAGCCAGGTTTTTACAGCTTTCCTGAAGGCCATGAGAGTGGGTATGATCCGGATCTCTGGGGGTAGCTGATTCCACAGGGGCGGAGCAGCCACAGAAAAGGCTCTCCTCCGGGGGCCCGCCAGCCGACACTGTCTGGCTGATGGCATCTGAAGGAGGCCCAATCTGTGGGATCTTACTGGCCGCTGGGAGGTATGTGGCAGTAGGCGGTCTCGAAGGTACGCTGCAGGGGTGGGTTTCTCGCCCTGTTCCAACCGGTTCGGTTGGAACGGGGCCGGCGGCGTCCTCGTGCACGCGCGCGGCGCATGCATGCGTACTAACGTCTGTGCGATGCTCCAGCTGCTCCTGGAGGATTGCGCAGGCGCTGTATGCATCCTGCGCATGCGTGGAAGCACAGAACTCGTCAAAACCGGGTAAGGAGCGCGGGCGGGCGGGTGCGCCCTTCGACGTTCCCGGAAGTTACTTACTTCCGGGTTCGCCGGCCAACCGGTTCACAGGGACCGCCGCGAACCGGTTGAAACCCACCCCTGGTAT
>NW_022473679.1:0-51556 GCF_009769535.1 Thamnophis elegans | reverse complement strand
ATTTCTCTTCTCCTCCTCCTCTGTTTTGTGTGTGTGTGTATATATATATATATATAAAACAGACCTTCTGTTGGTCTTTTGACAATGAGAGTATCGACTATTCAACTGGATTGATTAACTCTCCGAAAAAGTTTATTAAGAGAGCCGAAAACAAAGGCGGAGAGGCTTGGCACAGGCCTGTCCGTTTTATAGACTCGGGCCCATTGTCCGCTTTAAAGAGCGACGCCTGAGTAGTTTTCAATGACGGCATTTCTTTGGAGTGACAAGGCCCAAAAAAAGGGGGGGGGAAGTACGGCTTTTCTTTTCTCTCTGAATTCCCCCTCCCTCCCTTTCTGGCTTCTTCCCTTCATGGCTCCTGCATTAATGGACATCTGCAGTTTTGGAGAAGGGAAGGGGGCAGTGAAACACCCCCCCCCCTGTTTTTCTCTTCTCCGGATGCCCTTCCCCTCCCCAACCTCAAGGCCAACCCTCTCTCCTCCACCATATGTTCCCCATCAGGCTCCCCCAAATTTCTGCCATGTCGGCGTGGGGCGGCCAGATAAATCCTTCCATGTTCCCTGGCAGAGGGTACCATGCACGGCTGGGCAATAGCAGGAGCCCTTAGACTTATAGACCGCTTTACAGTTGCTTTACAGCCCTCTCTAAGCAGCTTAGAGTCAGCCTCTTGCTCCCTCCCTCCCAACAATCTTAGTCCTCATTTTACTCACCTCGGAAGGACGGAAGGCTGAGTCAACCTGGAGTCGGTCGGTCAGGATCGAACTCCTGACAGTGGGCAGAGTCAGCCTGCAATAACTGCATTCTAACCAATATTGTTAGGAAAAGAAGGAAGGAAGGAAGGAAGGAAGGAAGGAAGGAAGGGAGCTATATACCACTTTACAGTGCTTCACAGCCCTCTCTAAGTGGTTTATAGAGTCAGCATCTTGCCCCCCCCCAAAAAAAAAAAACTGGGTCCTCATTATGCCCAACTTGGAAGGACGGGAGGCTGAATCAACCTTGAGCCTGGTGAGATTCTCACTGCCAAATTGCAGTCAGCTGGCAGTCAGCATAAGTAGCCTGCGGTACTGCACTCTAACCACTGCGCCACCTCGGTTCTCTGTTTTGGAAATGGGATGGAAGGAAGTTGGTTACTTTGTTGTAATTTTTAGCGAAAACAGGTAACGGCAGTTTGAAACTCTGTCCTTTTGCCCATCCATCCTTGGCACCTTTGCGGCCATTGATACAGAAAGAACACGGATACGTTTTTCAACTTATGAACACGACTGAGCCTGATGTTTCTGTGGCTAAGTGAGACAGTTGTGAAGTGAATTCCTCTCCTTCCCTCACCCCCATTTTACGATCTCTCTTGCCCACCATTGTTCAGCGAATCACTGCGGTTGCTAAGTTAGCAAAAGGGTTGTTAAGTGAATCTGATTTCCTTGTTGACTTTGCTGGTCAGAAGGGCGCAAAAGGGGGAATCGCGGGACACTGCGTGCGTCGTAAATACGAGCCAGTTGACAAGTGTCTGAATTTTGATCCTCTGACTGCGGAGATGCTGCAATGATTGTGTGAAAAATGGTCATAAGTCACTTGGGGGGGGGCTTGTAACTTTGAACGGTCACTAAGCGAGCTGTTGTAAGTCGAGGATGAGCTGTAGGAGGTTCTTGTTGGACTACCTTTCCCCAAGATGGGAGAGCCCGCCCGCGCTTTTTAATCAGGGACATAAGGTAGAAAGACAAAAAAATGTCAATTTTGCATCCAATGAGCAAAGTCTCTGTGTTAAGAGGATTGTTTCACGTGTCTTAGGGACTAGCGACCCTAAGAAATTGTGGTAGCTCTAGCTTAGAAAGTCCATGAGGACCATTCTTCTCATCACTCCTTGTTGTTGGTCAAGGATGGTTACCCCTGGAGAAAAAGAGCTCAGGAGAATTTGCTTTTTAGTAGTCCCAAAGGTGATATATATATATATATATACAACACGAAACAACAATAGACACACAGCCAGCACCAATCAGCACCAATCTACCAATCATGATACAACCACATGACCAATCATTCCACTTACTGAAACAAAGTCAGCACTCCACACACACAAAACACCAAGATTTATAGAAAGAAGGCAGCTCCGATCACACTTTAAGCCCAAAACCCAGCCTGAAGATGGCAAGTGAGACCTCGCTGAAACGTTGCCAAGACAATAAAAATGCAAAATATATGTACATACATACATACATACATACATACATACATACATACTAGCTGGATCCCCGTGCTTCACAACAAAACTATGTGATCGGGCAGTGCAGGAGAAATCCGGTTCACTCCGGTTCAATACGTTCCCTCAATGGTGGTTGGTGATTGAAACACATAAGGGAATATCGCTCCCACTGCCTTGAGTCCAGAAGCAGTTTCATAGGTGGGCGGCGTAGACATTTTGGTGAGGTACTGACGTTTAGTCCTATAAGGAGCCCCAGACCACTCCTGGGTGAAGGAATGGAACGTCTGCCAGTTTGAACTGAGGTAACGGAATATGAGGCAACTGGCAGCTGGAACAGAGTTCTTTGCAGCTGGGGAGGAGGAGTAGAACACCTTAGCATCAGAGCGTGTTAATTACTGTATAAGAAATACTAATGATCTGATGGTCATTTCAAAAAATCCTTTCTTAGCGAGCACCTAGAAGCCAAGTGGATCATACGTGCCAAATTTCAAGTTTGTAGGCTTTACAGTTCTGGAGATTTCGTAATGAGTGAGTGGTATTTGCCTTTTATATATAGGTTTTGCTTGTGTGTGTGTATGTCTATGTCTGTGTCTGTGTGTGTGTGTCTCTCTCTCTCTTTTTCTCTCTGTGTCTCTCTGTCTGTCTCGCTCTGTGTGTGTGGACCATCGTAGTGGTCCATCTCTTTTTAGTAGTTTGGAAGCTGGAATCCTTGACGGAGTTGATAGGCCCATCAACCAAGTAGAACATCTCCCCTTCAACTTTCTGCAGCACCATGTCTGGTACCTCCATGGCCAACACTTCACTTCTTCCAGGAACTGATACGAAGCCCTCCAGCTGTTTAACTGTAGATCGTTTTGGGGGGCGTGATGGGGATGGCCGCCCGACATCTGTTTTTCATAACAAATTGCCGTCTCATTTTATCTTGCATTTGTTTTTTTAAGAGGTTTGTTTTGGGAGGGTTTGTTTTTTTTTGGGGGGGGAGTGAGATATAAGCACGATTTTAAAAAGTAAATAAATACGAGATAATATCTCAGCCTCCTCAAGATGATAAGAGTGCAATAAAACGTCCTGTGGAGATCGATTGATGCTTTCATATTTTAGAGGAAACATTCAAAAGATGGGAGGATAAAAGGTTATATTTCATACTTATTCCTTCTGGCCTTCAGGATGAAACAGCTATGTAAGTACGAATCCTCGACTTACAAGGGGACTGGAGAGTAACCAAGATGATGAGGAGACTGGAGGCTAAAACATATGAAGAGCGGTTGCAGGAACTGGGTATGTCTAGTTGAATGAAAAGAAGGACTAGGGGAGACAGGATAGCAGTGCTCCAATATCTCAGGGGCTGCCCCAAAGAAGAGGGACTCAAGCCATTCTCCAAAGCACCGGAGGGTAGAACAAGAAGCAATGGGTGGAAATTAATCAAGGAGAGAAGCACTAAGAACTAAGGAGGAATTTCCTGACAGTTAGAACAATGAATCAGCGGAACAACTTGCCTCCAGAAGTTGTGGATGCTCCAACACTGGACGTCTTTAAGAAGATGTTGGATATCCATTTGTCTGACGGGGTGTAGGGTTTCCTGCCTAAGCAGGGAGTTGGACTAGATGACCTTCAATGTCCCTTCCAACTCTGTTATTCTATATTCCAACCACATTTCGGGAGGCAATAAATTACTCTGGTTAGTGGAATTAACTCATGTTTGAGCTTCTACCCTGTAGGAGCATAGAAAGTTGTGGCGGCTTCTTGCCATGCAACGGCCCACACACAAACTCAGAACCACACCAAGGAAAGCTAGCGCTGAGCCAGTTGAAAATATTGAGTGAATTGTGGGAAGATGCAACATGGATAAAGGCCAAGTATGCCTGGTCTGTTTCAAAGGAAAGTATGTTTCCTCTGAAAATGCCGAGGTCATAAGCAGAAGG
Source organism: Thamnophis elegans (assembly GCF_009769535.1). Classification (NCBI taxonomy): domain Eukaryota; kingdom Metazoa; phylum Chordata; class Lepidosauria; order Squamata; family Natricidae; genus Thamnophis; species Thamnophis elegans. Next base: position 47,440 of record NW_022473679.1, on the reverse strand, counting down.
CGAGAAAATCTAACCGAGGAGGGAGACCTCAAATAAGTCTCTGGTCTCGGATGTTCTCAGCAGGCTTGAGAATGTTTCTTTTGCACAATTCTGTTGAGGCTCGCCAGCGGAGCCGGCGGCAGAGTCACACAGTGAGGAGGTTGGGGAGGAACATGGGCCAGTCCTGAAGTCTGGAGAAGGCTCTGAGGAGGACTCTGTGTCGGAAGCAGAGAGAGGGCGAGGGCCGTATGCCAGTTTTCAGCTGCCTTCAGAGTCAGACATCAGTGAGGCAGACGAACAGCGGGAGCCTGTTCCCGATGTGCGCATGCACAAAATTGCCAGAAGAAGGGAACAGCTAAGGAACAAGGGTCGACTCGGGAATAAAGGCTCAGGTGGATGGTGAATGGCCCCTCCCATAGGGAATAAAGAGGAGCGAAAGGGGAGGGGAGTTTGCAGGAGACAATAAATGTATTTTTCAGAGTATAAGACGCACCAGAGTATAAGACGCAACAAGGTTTTGAAGATGCAAATGAAAAAAAAAAGGTTTTGCACTCTGCAAACCTCCCAAAAGTGGCCTGTTTTTTGCAAAAACAGGCCCATTTTTTCCCCCAAAAGTGTCTGCTAAATAGAAGACTGTGTGTCTTTGGGGGTTAAATTAAAAAAAAGAAGAAGAAGAGAGAGGGAGAGAGAGAGAAGGGTCTTTTCCCAGATTGAAAAAACAGAGGGATGGAGTTGAAGAACTGAGAAGGAAAGTCCATCATCCTTCTTCTCCTCCTCCTGCCCAGAACAGTAGCTGTTTCATGGCTGGCTGAAGCCGGCCCAACATTCCCCGGGGGAGATATTTGACATCTGACCCTCGTAACCTGTGTTTAGCACTTTTAAAAGGGACAAGAGCCCCCCCCCTCTCTTCCCCCTGGAGAGGTGACCTTAGCAAGGTCTCAATTGCCAGGGCAAAGAGAGGCTATATATATATATTTAAAAGACGGTGTTGAGGAAGGTTGCGAACAGGGCAAAAGTGGGGGGGGGGGGAGGCGGAAGGAGATTGAACGTAAAACCAGAAGTCCTCGCAGCTAGAGGCACCGTTCTCAAATTAACCAGCCAGGCCTACATTTAACACGCTTTCCAAAGGCCTTGGAGGAGGTCAAAAGGGGCATGGGCTGACCCTGGCATCAAGGGGCCTGTGGCAGGTGGGGGGCAGCAAACCTTGGGGGTGGGGGGGCAGTTAGTTGCTGGAGTTGCTCCCAGGGGTCCCAACTCTGCTGAGATCTTCAAACAGCCGGCAAGGAAAGCACCCCGCGCCAAAAGATTGAATGCAGCAAGCAGGAGGAAAACCGGAGAACAATGAAAAGATTTCAGGTTGTTGGTACTCAGGGAGAAGATCGACGTGGCTGCGAAGCCATCATCCCCAGCCCAAAGAGCTCAGGATTAGGGTTGCGGGTGGATGGCCAGATTCAGGGGTGCAGCAGCCCTACCACCAACTATTCCTGGCCTTAATTTCCCTGAATGAATTTCAGTCCTGAAATGGGGGGCGGGAGTCTCCCAAAAACTAGGAAGTTGACTTCGGGGGGGGGGGGGTCCCCTCAAGGCCTAAATCAAGGATCAGCAAACTGTGGCTCTGGAGCTGCGTGTGGCTCTGGAGCCGCATGTGGCTCTTTCATTCTCTCCGCTGTGGCTCCCTGTCGCCGGTCAGCTCCACAATTGTTAGGACTTTCGGTTAGGACAGGTAGAGGAAAAAGGACGTCGTACTAGGAGGAGACTCTATGATGGGGCAACCAGCCTTCTGGTCCGCAGAGGAAAAAGGATGCCATGCTAGGAGGAGACTCTATGGGGGGGCGGAACCGGACTTCCAGTCGGCTCCAGAATTGAACAGGGAGGGGACTTCCAGTTAGGACCCTTGCGGCTCTTTGCATGTTTAAGGTTGCCGACCTCTTGTCATTTCTTCGCAAGGGGAATAAATGACTCTGTTTATTCCAAGTGGGCTAGGTAGGACTACAGTGCCCATAAGGCTGTCCGGCCGGTCAAATGGGACCTGTCTGACCAATGACCAAATGGCACTCATTTGACAACCTGGTCTTCAGGTGTGAGATGAGGGCCAGTGGCTTTCCTGCATCTTCCAGAGTTGAGCTTCTCCACGTTGACGCCTTGAAGATGGGCGGGCGTCAACTCCCAGAATTCCCCAGCAGCCAGCATGGAATTCTGGGAGTTGAAGTCCACCCATCTTCCCTGTGCCAAGATTTGAGAAACGCAGTTTTAAAAACCATGTTTTCCTCACCGAAAAGAGGAAGTTTGGACATTTCACCTCTGTTTCCAAGGATGGAGAAGATTGTACCTCCAGGAGTTGGAAAAACCATTTGTCTGGAATGATGTAGGGTCTCCTGCTTGAATAGGGGGCTGGACTAGAAGGCCTCCAAGGTCCCTTCCAACTCTGTTATTTGGCATTTTTGTCTACCTATCGAGTCCTTCCCAAGGAACTGGGATAGATGCTTTATCACTGGAGGCTTTTAAGAAGAGACTGGACAGCCACTTGTCTGAAATGGTATAGGGTCTCCTGCTTGAGAAGGGGGCTGGACTAGAAGGCCTCCAAGGCCCCTTCCAACTTTGTTGCTCTGTTATGCATGTTGCTTTTTAAAAGATCTTTACTGATCTGCTTGTTTTCTGAGACTAGTTATTATATCTTTAGGTCTTATTCTCGTTTATTAACAAGCATCATTTGAACCCAGTTGGGGGCCTCCGAGGGAGGGGAGCGCTCTCTTCGCATCGGCTGATAAAAATCAAAGCAAAATTCTCCCATTTAAGATGCAGGATGAAGGCAGAAATATGCTTTTCTTTCTCTCTCCTCCTCCTCCCTTTGAGCCTTTTCCCCCCTTCTTCTTCTTCTTCTTCTTCTTCTTTGCTGTCATTTGGGGGAAATAAATTTTCAGCTTCAGTAGAATCCATCGTGTCTTTGATGAGAACATTGTTTTCAGGAAAAAAGCTTCGGGCAAAGTCGAAAAACAAGCTCAACGTTTTGGAGAATTTAAGGGAGCAAATCCGTTCGTCTGTGGAGGAGAACAGCGGAGATGATCCAAAAGCAGCCAACCTTGGAAGACCGGGGGAAAGAATCAATGGATGGGAGCTTTCCCAGATCCAAACTTGAAATTAGGAGGCATTGTTGGGAGCGCATAGCCACAGAGGTTCTGCGATCGTAGTGGTCCATCTCTGGCATTTTTCAAGCAATGGCAGGAAGACCGTGGTCTAGGATGGTTACTACTCTGTGCAAGGGGTTGGACTAGAACCGTGGTCACCAATTGGTGGTCTTGGGAGAAAATTTCAGTGGTCCGCAGAAAAATTATTCGAATTTTTTATATTGCACTAAATCAGGGGTCCTCAAACTACGGCCCTTGGGACGGATTCGTGCAATGAATGCTTGTGTTGCTGTAGAGGGTCTCCCCCTTTGGGGGTCTTTTTGTGCGGGTTAGAAGGGGGCAGAAATTCTGACTTGGGGTCTGCTTCAGCCTCCTGGTGGGGGTCTTTGGGAGAAGGCTAGAGGGAAGCACCGCTGGTGGCGAAGAGCCAGAGGGCCTCGTTCCAGTGGGACTGCACCATGGCCTGGAACTGGCTGACCATCTCAGCCTGCTGAGTCTCCAGGCGCCGGTCCCTGGCCTTGCACTCCCGCAGGTCTTCCCTCTGCTTGGAAAGCCTATGCTCCTAGTCCTCAGTGAGGTGCTTCTGCTGAGCCTCCTTCTCGGTCAGATCCAATTTGAACTGAGCTGTTTTGCCAACTCTTTCTCCTGGCGGCTGCTTAGCTCCAGCAACTGCTTCCTGTTGGGGCCCGAAGGAGCCTGGGCAGGCAGGAGAGAAGTGGCGAGTAGTGGCTGGCAAGGTGCCCCTCGACGTGAGGGACATTGTTGGCCATGCCCACCCAGTCACATGACCACTTAGCTACGCCCACCCAGCTGGTCATTAGGCAGATCGTATTAGTGGTCCGTGGGATTTAAAATTATGGATTTAGTGGTCCCTGAGATCCGAAAAGTTGGGGACCCTTAGACTAGAAGGCCTCCAAGGTCCTTTCTATGAACTTCAGACCACCAGAGGAGAAAACCTCCCTACCCTGAAAGTTTTGTTTTTTAAAACATTTTTATTGGGTTATTAAGTATTATAAAATACAAAAGTAAATAAAAAGAACAATGAGGAGGAAAGGGAAAGGGGGAAGAGAAGTGAGGAAACATTCCATCTTTCCTTATGCAGTGTGTCGACTGGGTACTAATATCTCTGTGCCACATCGTTCCTCATTTGCCACATCTTTCACATTCTTATTAATATTATTTCCCTAAGCTTAGTATTATAATATGCTGAGCATTTAAACGTTATGGAACTCTCCATTTTTCTTCTTAATATCTTCTAGTAATAACATCAAATCAACATTAAGCCTCATTATTCTCATCATACACATACTAACAGTTTTCATCTTATTTATGTCTCTAAGTGTATTGTCTATTTATTTTTTAGCTTTCTTCATTTATAAACTCCTCTTTTATTCTCCAACCATTGGTAAAATACTTCCCAAATCATATAATATTCACTTTTTGCTCTTTCTCCTTCATTGCTAATGTTAATCTGTTCATTTCTGCACATTCAGATCACCTTCTCATCCATAGGAATCTCTACACTTTTCCAATGTTGTGCAAATCCATTCTAGCTGTGGTTAATACATGAAGGATTAGATATACATTATCTTTATTATAAATTTCAGGTAGAATTCCTAACAGAAATATTTCTGGCTTCAGCTCAATACATCGTTGTATCATCTCTTTCAACCATGTCTTAATTTATCAAAGCTCTTAGCTTCTAACCCCGTCTCTGTCTCTGACCCATCTCTTGGTTTGGTCCCAGAGCAGAAAACCCAGGTAGGCTTGAACACCTGTGTCCCAGGTGGGCAAGGCAGCTCGAGGGGTTGAGCAGAGGCCAAGTACGAATCCATCCATGCGGTTGAAACAAAACATGGTTTATTCTGGTCCCCAAGAACTGCCGTAAGGGCTTGGCGGAGACCAAGAAACAGTGAAACGTGCCGAGGGTTCCTTTTATTTTATTCCTTAAGCCACCTTGCCTCATCAGGCTTCACTTAAGCCGATGTACCTATAAGTGAGAGGAGGGGGGTCTTTGGGGAGGGGGCATAGCATTTGAAATGCTTTAGATATGGAAATCCTGGCCAGTTGTTTGCAATTTTCTAACCCGAACCTGATGGACTCAAATGTTTCTGAGCTTCGACGTGATTTCCTACCTCCAAAAGTTTTGGAGCTCATCCAGAGATTGGGAGGCAAGTGGTTTCCATAGGAGAAGAAAATACTTTGGGGGGGGGGGGAGATTTGGATGGGGAGAAAAAGGCAGAATTTGTGCGTGGGGGGTTTCTTTTTAAGGAACACGCTTCCTTATACCCGGGGCCTTTTCCCACACTTCGTAAATAATTCTCTATTTGTCTCCACAATCTTATTAAAAGGCACAGGCGTTTTAAAAAAAGAAATATCTGCTTTAAGGCTGCCTCCGATTTTTAGTTACGGGGACGCGGTGGCTTCAGGGGCTAAGACGCCGAGCTTGTCGATCAGAAAGGTCGGCAGTTCGAACCCCTAGTGCCACGTCACGGAGTGAGCTCCCGTGACTTGTCCCAGCTTCAGCCAACCTAACAGTTCGAAAGCACGTAAAAAATGCAAGTTGAAAAATAGGGACCACCTTTGGTGGGAAAGGAACAGCATTCCGTGCGCCTTCAGCATTGAGTCGTGCCGGCCACATGACCACAGAGACATCTTCGGACAGTGCTGGCTCTTCGGCTTTGAAATGGAGATGAGCACTGCCCTCTAGAGTCGGGAACGACTAGCACATATTGCAAGGGGAACCTTTACCTTTAGCCAACAGTTGCTCTCTTTCCACAAGCCTTGCATAAGTGTGAAAAACAAACAAACCCTCATTTAAAAAATGGATTTGATTTTTGTACTGAGCGATAATAGCCAAGCAGTAGCCAACAGAATGGGGAAAAATTTGGAATTGGAATTGGATTTCAAGACCTCTTCATTTTTATAGTGGGTCTTCAATCACTTCTTCCTGGGAGCTTTGCCCCAGGTTCTGGAGACAACCCGAGTTTGCAAAGCGAAAGTTTAGCGTCAATCCATGTTTGTTTCTCCAGAGCCTGCAAAGCAATTCAGATTGAAGGCTGAGGAATTGTTGTGGGCTGCCGGGGAAGCTGGCAGCAGAGTCGGACAGTGAGGAGGTTGGGGAGGAACATGGGCCAGTCCTGGAGTCTGGGGAAGGCTCTGATGAGGGCTCTGTGTCGGAGGCAGAGAGGGGGCCATGGCCATCTGGCAGTTATCAGCTGCCTTCAGAGTCAGACATCAGTGAGGCAGAAGAACAGCTGGAGCCTGTTCCCAGTGTGCACATGCGCAGAGCTGCCAGAAGGGAACAGCTAAGGAACAAGGGTTGCCTTGGCAGTAAGGCCACAAGTGGACAGTGAATGGCCCCTCCCATAGGAAATAAAAAGGAGTGAAAGGGGAGGAGAGTTTGCAGGAAACAATTCATTCGTTCGTTTCAGGAGTGTGAAGATCTGTCCATGAATTTCAGAGACTGTGCCAAGTCTTTCCTTGCACTGCATTTGGGAAATATTTACATGGCAGCTTTCTAAGCTAGATAAGGTCTGTGGTCATAAATTCACCTTTGAAAGATTGTTTACCAGGTCTTGGCTGAATGTGAACGAGCGGAATTAACATTCATTTAATAAAAGGGGTTTTGTTGGGACCAGGAATCTGCGTCATGCCTTTCGGAGAAGCCTAGATCAGAACAAGAATGTTTCATCTGAATCGTCTTTAAATCTGTGACAAGCTGGATACAGAGAGGTCCTCTTTCTTGCATTAAAGCTGGCTACTGGCCCGAGTAGAGAAATATGACCGTTCCTAATTGATCAGTCAAAGGAAAACACAACTTGGATTTCCCTTCTGCACTTAAGATCATGCCTTGTTCTGGAATCAGATGTTCTCCTGGATCTTTGTCTCCATTGTCAGTCAACTGACCAGGCTGAAACCTTGGAACTGACCATCCTTTTAAGAAAGGGGGGTGGGCAATTTCAGCTCTCAGAAATCTCCCCCACGAATGAGGGATGCTGGGAACTGTACTTCACTCCTTTCTGAAGGACCAGAGGTTCTTCTCCAGAACAAGACCCATGTTGACCTCAACATGGGTCGAAGGCCCTGTCCTGAGTCTGTTGGCCCTTCAGGAGCCCATCTCTCAGCCTTCCCCTCTCCCCTTATTTCCTCCTCCTCCTCCTCTTCCCACTTTCGCTTGGCAAACCTAGAAGGCGACATCCGCTGGCCGCCACGATCTGTCGGCGTGACTTAATACGTACCGCTAATTAAGAAATGAGTTGCTGGGCTGGTTCAGCAGCAATCATTTAAGAGAGTTTACTAACCACGGTCGGCTGCCTCAAAAATCATCATTACACCATGCCACTTATGGGCATAAAATTTCTCGTTTTCTGCTTTTCACTGGCCTCACCCTGGAATCTCGGTTGGGCTTTATTTATAAATTTGCACTCAAACAATAGCAATAACCCCAGTCCCAGAGTGTTGCAAATCAGAAATTTGTCGACGTGGTTCCCCCCACCAACACTCTGCGCCCGCCACCTTGCAGGGGTGACGTTTCCCCCTCCCTCTTTTTTTTTTGGGCTTGGGAACTGTGGCCAGCTGGGAAAAAGGGAGCTGGCCAGGGGGTGGCGGGGAGCAGGATGAAGATTGATTGGAGCCAAGAGGGAGGGGGCAGTGTGGAGAGGGGGAGGGAAGCTAAAACACAGTCCCTTTTGCAAGTTGCAAGGTTGTTTCTCAGATCATCAGAATTTGCATCCTGCAAAATACAGTTAAAGCCCAAATTTGGCTTGGATTGCAAGACCCCAGGGCTCAGACATGACTTACTCCCCCTGCCAAAAGATCTTGAGCCCCCTCCCCATTGCCCAGGGCAGCCCTCAGACACCCCCAACCACAGTGGTGGGGTTCAAGTAATTTAACAACCGGTTCTCTGCCCTAATAATTTCTTCCAACAACCAGTTCACCAAACTGCTCAGAAAGTTAACAACCGGTTCTCCCGAAGTGGTGTGAACTGGCTGAATCCCACCACTGCCCAACCACAGCTTGGATATTAATTTTTTTTAAAAAATTTTTTTTATTTTAATTGAAACGACAGTCATGTGTCAGGATAATAATAATTCCCTATAAAGCAAAGCCAATGAAAAGTTAATAGTAAATCTTAACACACAAGCTAGCAACTATAACAATAGTATAATAACAGCAATTATAGTAGTGTGATCAAAAAGAGGAAAGAAAAAGAGCTTTAACTAAATTTCTACTTACATTATTAACCTGTTTACTATTGTTCCCTTACTATAGCCGTAGTTTTATACAGCTTTATTTTCCATACTAACAATTATGGACATTCGTTTAACTTATTTTCCCTCTCATTTCTACCGCTTGTGTCTATCCAGTCACAAAATTTATTCCATGTCCGATAATATTTCAAGTCTTCTTTATCTTTAATTTTTAAGGTTAATCTATCCATTTCTGCACAATCCCAAATTTTCCTAATTATAGCCTCGTCCGATGGGGGATTCACATTTTTCCAATATTTTGCATATATAATTCTTGCTGCTGTTAGTACTTACATTAGTTTGTTTACAATTTTTCCCTTACTATAATCACAGTTTATACATCTTTATTTTCATTAGTAACAATTATTCACATTCACAAACTTATTTTCCCTCTCATTTCTACCTCTTGACTCTATCCATTCATAAAATTTATTCCATGTCTGATAACATTTCGAGTCTTCTTTAATTTTTAAGGTTAATCTATCCATTTTGGCACAATCCCAAATTTTCCTAATTATATCCTTGTCCGAAGGGGTATTCACTTTTTTTCCAATATTTAGCGTATATAATTCTTGCTGCCGTCAATATATGTAGCACTAAATATATGGTTGCTTTATCATAATTTTCTGATAGTATACCTAAGAGGCATGTTTCTGATTTAAACTCAATATATTGCTCAGTTATCATTTCCAACCAATTATGAATTTTTTCCCAGTAATTCCTTGCTTTCCTACACCTCCACCACATGTGGTAGTAGGTTCCTGAAATCTGGTTACATTTCCTTCATTTGGTGGAGGAATTCTTATACACTTTGGCCAATCTTGCAGGCGGCAAATGCTACCTATAAAACATTTTATGCCCAATTTTATGACTATTATTACTACTTCATAGCTAAGAGAGAGATGTTATGGGACGCAGTGGCTCAGTGACTAAGATGCTGAGCTTGTTGATCAGACAGGTTGGCAGTTCGGTGGTTCGAATCCCTAGCACCGTGTAACAGAGTGAGCTCCCATGACTTGTCCCAACTTCTGCCAACCTAGCAGTTCGAAAGCATGTAAAAATGCAAGTAGAAAAATAGGAACCACCTTTGGTGGGAAGGTAACAGTGCTCCATCTGCCTTCGGTGTTTAGTCATGCCGGCCACATGACCATGGAAACGTCTTTGGATAGCGCTGGCTCTTCAGCTTTGAAACGGAGATGAGCACCGCCCCCTAAAGTCGGAAAAGACTGGCATTTATGTGTGAGGGGAAACTTTGCATTTAACCAATATACAGTTTGAGCTTAATTGTACCAATAATGGGCACAGTTGATGTACAGGTACTTCCAATGTCTATATTAAGATGTGTTTTAGAGCCCGTTCAACTTTCTTGTTTTTTTCTGGACTCTCCTTACAATTTCAGTTGGGATTGGAACTTCAGTCGGTAAGCAAGGTAATAAAACATACGAAGAACGGTTTCAGGAACTGGGTCTGGCTAGTCTAGTGAAGAAAAGGATCAGTGGAGACAGGATAGCAATCTTCCAATATTTGAGGGGCTGCAACAGAGAGGAGGGGGTCAAGCTATTTTCTAAAACACCTGAAGGCCGGACAAGGAATAATGAGTGGAAACTGATCATTCCTCATTCCAGAGGGAAGGTGCTCCCACAGAGAAGGCTCTCCCCCTGGGGGTCTAGCCGACACTGTCTGGCCGACGGCACCCTGAGGAGGCCAACTCTGTGGGATCGCACTGGACGGTGGGAGGCTACCGGTGGCAGTAGGTGGTCTCTCAGGTACCCCAGGCCTAAGCCATGGAGCGCTTTAAAGGTCATAACTAGTACCTTGAATCGCACCCGGAAGACAACTGGCAAGGATGCTGCAATGGTCATAAGTGTGAGGACTGGAGAAAAAGAAAGTAAGGAGGTGTGTCCGTAGACCCTTGAAAGAGTCCAACTGCTGAATGATCATTTTCAAATGTGGCCATCAAGAAAAAAAATCATATTTAATATTTTAGCACAGAAGCACCCCCGAGGTGCTTATTTGCTGCGACTGAATTTTGCCCCACTCACTGATCCTGCGACGGCTAGCAAAATATCCCCTATTTAAAACACATTTGCACTCCCAAATGAGAATTAACAAGTCCTGTGTCAATAGGCAATTCTCCAACGACTTTAAGCGTTGGGAGAAAAAAAATCTAAATGAAAACAGGTTTGTTGCTTGCATCATTTTTCTGAAAAACGGATGAATTATAAAGACTGTGTGTGGTTGGGAACCTCTGGAGGAGTTCTTGTTGTTTTAACAATTGTAAAAAAAAAAACCAAAACCCTAACTTGCTTGCACGGATGTGTAAATCTGCTACGTAAAATATCCATCGTCTTTTTTGAGTCGGAAAATAGGAACTTGCAAAAAAAAAAAATAGCAGGGAGCCGAGCTCAGTTTAAGGAGTCAAAAGATGGGTAGAATGATAGGGTGCAAATTGACTCACAAGGAAACCCCTGAAAAGCATCATTTCTGGGGACGTCAACATCTGCAAAGAGAGAAAGTCTGTTTTTTTTTTCTTTTTTTGTGGGTTTGTTTCTAATTTTGCAGAGAAAGAAGTTTTGGAAATAAATTAAGTTCCAGACACGGAAGAAGTTTTTATCTTGCCCCTTAGTGGGGGTTTCCCCCTTCTTCCTCCTTTTCTCCCTCTACCGACCCTCCTCGCCCCCCCCCAATGCCTTTTTCCAGGCCACTGAAGGGGTCTCTTAATATTCAAGCCGTACCTTCTCCCGCACAGCCGCACCGAGGGGGCTGACATGGCCCACTTTATTGAATATCACTTTGCAAAGCTGTCAGCGGGACATTCAGTGCCTGGCGGCCCCCTAAGGTGCCCGTCCAGGCAGTTCTAAAGAGATTCGCACCAAACAGAGAGAGAAAAAATTAAATAAATGGGGAGATCTCTCTCTCTCTCTCTCTCTGTCCCTCTGTCCTTCTCTCTCTCTGTCTCTCTCTGTGTCTCTCTTTTTTTGTCCAAGGTGAGACAATGCAGGCGGGGGAGAAAGAGCAACAGATGACGGGTGATGAAATGCCCAACAACGAAGGAATATCTTTCTTTTCACTTGGCACCCCGATTCTTTTTCTTCTTCGTCTTCTTCTTCCCTGTCACTTCCATTCTCTTCTCCCTCTTTTTCTTTCCCGCTTTTTTCCTCTGGGAAGGAAGGAGAGGCGGAGGGTTTGATGGCAAGGACTGTCACTCTCTTTGTTTCGTATTGTTTCTCTTTTAAAGCCAGCTCCTTTCGTAAGTCTTTTCTTTTCTTTTTGTTTCTTTCTTTCTTTCTTTCTTTCTTTCCTCCCTCCCTTTTTCTTTCCTTTTTCTATCATTCCTTTCCTCCCTTCCTCCTTCTTTCTTCCCTCCCTCCCTCTTTCTTTCCTTCCTTTCCTTCCTTTCCTTCCTTCCTCTTTCTTTTTTTCTTCCCTTTCCTCCCTCCCTCTTTCCCTTTCTTTCTTCCCTTTCCTTCCTCCCTCCCTCCCTCTTTCTCTTTCTTTCCTCCTTCCCTCCTCCTTCCCTTCCTCCTTTTCCTTCCTTTCCCCTTTCTTCCTTCCCTTCCTTTATTTCTTCCCTCCCTCCTTCCTCTTTCTTTCTTCTCTTTCCTTCCTCCCTCCCTCTTTCTCTTTCTTTCCCTCCTTCTTCCCTCCCTCCTTTTCCTTCCTTCCCCCTTTCTTCCTTCCTTTCCTTCCCTTCCTTTACTTCTTTCCTCCCTCCCTCCTTCCTTCCTCTTTCTTTCTTCCCTTTCCTCCCTCCCTCCCTCTTTCTCTTTCTTTCCTCCTTCCCTTCTCCTTCCCTCCCTCCTTTTCCTTCCTTTCCCCTTTCTTCCTTCCCTACCTTTATTTCTTCCCTCCCTCCCTCCTTCCATCCTCTTTCTTTCTTCCCTTCCTCTTTCTCTTTCTTTCCCTCCTTCCCTCCTTCTTCCCTCCCTTCTTTTCTTTCTTTCCCCCCTTTCTTTATTTCCTTCCCTTCCTTTATTTCTTCCCTCCCTCCTTCCTGCCTTCCTTTTTCTTCCTTCCCTCTTCCCTCCCTCCTCATTAATTAATTAATTAATTAATTAATGCATTCATTCGTTCATTCTTTCCCCCTCCCTCCACTCATGCTTCTGAAATGTGGTCACTTAATATTTTTGCAAGAAGGATTGAGAAAAGGAACATCTTGGTCAGCCACAATTGATGTCCTTCATCTGTCAACCTAAGCTCTAAAGCTTGATTTAGAAGTCCCATGATTTGGGTTTGTACATCCAGCTCCCCCAAAACATAATTTAGATTGACATGTTGTGTGAATTCTGCTGGTGGAGAAACAATGCTTCGCTTTCATGAAGAAGAAAATCCATAAATATATTACTTGAGCCACATCCCAATCTTCCATTCATTACAGCTTTGGCCTCTGGATGAGAAACTCACCAGTTGAAGGAGTCCAAGGAGGCTTGGGAAAAGGTTCAGGGAGAGAGTTGGAAGTGAAGGGATTGAAAAAAGAAGCTCCCTGTCCATTGGAGGGAAATTTGGGTCAAAAATGACATACTTTCAACCTGATCCTAAGCCTCCAAGCCTATGGTCAGAACCGCACTTGCAAAGTTGCCCCTGGGTACAAGAGGTTGACCACTCTCTGTGGCCACCAACGGAGGTGCAGTAGTTAGAATGTGGTATTGCAGGCTGACTCTGCCCACTGCCAGCAGTTCAATTCTGACCGGCTCAAGGTTGACTCAGCCGTCCATCCTTCCGAGGTCGGTCAAATGAGGACCCAGATGGTTGGAGGCAAGATGTTGACTCTGTAAATCACCTAGAGAGGGCTGGAAAGTATTGTAAAGCGGTATATAAGTGCTATTCCTTCCTTTCCTTTCCCTTTCTTTCCTTCCTCCCTTCCATAACTGTGCCCCTGCCAGCAGTTCGATTCTGACTGGCTCAAGGTTGACTCAGCCTTCCATCCTTCCGAGGTCAGTAAAATGAGGACCCAGATTGTTGGGGGCAAGAGGCTGACTGTGCACTGTGAAGTGGTATATAAGTCTAAGTGCTATTCCTTCTTTTTTTCCTTCCTTCCTTCCTTCCTTCCTTCCTTCCTTCCTTCCTTCTTTCCTCTCTTTTCCTTTCCTTCCTTCTGTCCTTCCTTCCTTCTTTCCTTTCCTCTCCTTTCCTTTTCTTTCCTTCCTTCTGTCCTTCCTTCCTTCCTTCCTTCCTTCCTTCCTTCCATAACTGTGCCCCTGCCAGCAGTTCGATTCTGACTGGCTCAAGGTTGACTCAGCCTTCCATCCTTCCGAGGTCAGTAAATGAGGACTCAGATTGTTGGGGGCAAGAGGCTGACTGTGCACTGTGAAGTGGTATATAAATCTAAGTGCTATTCCTTCCTTCCTTCCTTCCTTCCTTCCTTCCTTCCTTCCTTCCTTCCTCCTTTCCTTTCCTTTCCTTTCCTTCCTTCTGTCTTTCCTTCCTTCCTTCCATAACTGTGCCCCTGCCAGCAGTTCGATTCTTACCGGCTCTAGGCTACTCAGCCTTCCATCCTTCTGAGGTGGGTAACAGCGAGGACCCAGATTGTTGGGGGCAAGAGGCTGACTCTGTCAGCCGCTTAGAGGGGGCTGTGAAGCAGTGTGAAGCGGTATTTAAGTCTAAGTGCTATTCTTGGGGACACCCTCTGGAGCAACTATTGACAGAAGAATGATCATCTCCACCACATACTCTATTCCACCCAAAACCTTGTTGTAAACTCCAACACGGGCATTGCAGCTTTCGGTTACAGCTGGCTAGTTCCAGGCACTGCATTGGCCATTGAGAAGGCGCCTCTGACGCTCATCCCCAGCTGAGCTTTAAATGACTTTTTTCATTTTTCTAGGCTTGCTGTCTTGTCTGCTTGGTATTCTCGGGCCTCCTTGCCAACGTGCCTTCTCATTCTGCTGCAACTGAATTACTAGATTAAAACGCATATCAACGATTACACTATATATATATATATATATATCTGTATCTGCAGCTATATATATTATTTTTGCCCCCCTTCAGCTCCAGGTTTCACGCCGCGCAAAACCTTAAACTATGTTAAACTGTAATCAAAACTTGCTTGGAGGGCAGGAGGAGGAGAGGTTGGTGGAAGAAGAAGCAGAAGCCGAAAGAACTCAAGATGCATTTGGGTTCTTTCTAGCAATCGAGAACTTCATTTTGGCAGTTTTATTTTTTTTAAAAACCCTATGTCAGGGGTGTAGAGTTGTTTTTATTTTTGCAGAATATCATTCGGTTCAGATTGCCACCCCGTCCCTCATGTTAGAAGCTCGGTTTAAGAAGGTCTGTTAGTTTGCATTCGGGGGCATTTTAGTAGCTACCTTGCTGTGCTTCCCCAAACCAAGAATGCAGTGGAAGGGAAGGGAAGGGAAGGGAAGGGAAGGGAAGGGAAGGGAAGGGAAGGGAAGGGAAGAGAGAATGGAGTGGAATAGAATAGAATAGAATAGAATAGAATAGAATAGAATAGAAAATATGGAATGGAATGGAAGAGAAGAGAACGGAAGGGAAGGGAAGAGAAGAGAGAATGGAGTGGAGTGGAGTGGAATAGAATGGAATGGAATAGAATAGAATAGAACAGAATAGAATAGAAAATATAGAATGGAAGGGAAGAGAAGAGAAGAGAAGAGAGAATGGAGTGCAGTGCAGTGGAATGGAATGGAATAGAATAGAATAGAATAGAAAATATAGAATGGAAGGGAAGAGAAGAGAAGAGAGAATGGAGTGGAGTGGAATGGAGTGGAAGGGAAGGGAAGGGAAGAGAAGGGAGTGGAGGGGAAGGGAAAGGAAGAGAAGAGAAGAGAAGAAAGAATGGAGTGCAGTGGAATGGAATAGAATAGAATAGAGAACAGAACAGAACAGAACAGAACAGAATAGAATAGAAAATAGAATAAAAAATAGAATAGAGTGGAATGAAATGAAAAGAAATGGAATAAAATGGAATTCCAGGTTGCTTCTCTCCTTGATTAGTTCCCATCCATTGTTTCATGTCTTGCCTTCTGGTGCTTTGGCAAATAAGTTGATCTCCTTCTCTTCGGTGCAGCCCCTCAAATCCCCCCTTGTCCTTCTTTTCTCTAGACTAGCCATGCAACCGTGCCCAACTCCTGCAACCAAAGCAGGCAGAGCAGGGAGTTATTATCTGCACTAGTCCAAAACACTGTTTTTCGTTGGATAGCATAATAGCTGTGATGATGAGGATCCTTCTGCATTTACAGGGCAGGGCAGACTCATAATTATTCCAACAGTGTCAAAAGCTACCCATGTTTCCCAGAAAATAAGACAGGGTCTTATTCCCCCCCCCCCGAAATAAGCGCTTGGCCTTATTTTAGGGGAGGTCTTATTATTTTTGAGTTACAGGAGGCGGTGAGCGTGGTCACCTCATGGCTGCTGCTGTGTTGCAATATTTTCGGGGAGGGCTTAGTGCATGCGCTCAAAAGCCCGATTGGGGTTATTATCCAGGGAGGTCTTATTTTCGGGGAAACAGGGTAGATCCGTGATGGCGAACCTGGCATGCGTGCCAGAGGTGGCATGTAGAGCACTCTCTGTGGGCACGTGTGCCAGCTGCTCTTCATGCCCTCAAGCCAGCTGGTGTTCAGAACCTGAAAACAGTTCCCAAAAGGGCCGTTTTCTGGGCGCCTTTTTCAGGGCGTTCTCAGGCTGATTTTGGGCCATTTGTGGCCCAGAAATGGACTGAAAATGGTTCAATTTACAGCCAAAAACCTGCCTGAGAAACAGCCAAAAAATCAGCCTGAAAAACGCCAGAAAGTGGCCTGAAAATGGCCTAGAAAATGGTCTGAAAACACCCCAAAAATGCCCCCCCCCAAAAGCATGCACACACCAGCCAGCTGGTGTTCGGGTTTCTGGTACTCTGATGCTGGCACATGCATGGACATTCCAGTTTGGGCCGAAAAGGTTCGCCATCAGTGGGATAGATCATTCTTACGGGGCCCTGATTGGGAGTTATCCAGTCTTCCCAATGTGTTCGAAAGCGCAGGCACCAGTTTCTCATCGTCATGGTGTGCCCTTCCACCGGATTGCAATTCCCAACATCTGCAGCCGGCGTGGCTGTTCCAATCGGGAATTTGGCAAGCATGCTCCTCCAGGTTGGGAATTCTCAGGGGGAAAGCATTGCGGATATCCAGATGGGACCGAAAGGGAGGAGAGTGAGGGGATAGCAAGACTAAGGAAGGGATCTGGAGTCTGCCTCTCTGAACACGCGAGCCCCCCGTCCTTTAATGAATGCGGCTCCATGTTCAGCCTGGACGGCAAATCCTTCCAGACCTTCTGAAGGGTTCTTGAGGGGAAACGAAGCCGTTCCTCAGTGCTCTTTGAGAGCCAGTAGAAAGATGGAGGGTCTCAGCGTGGCCAATTCCTGCCTAATCCTGTTGATTAATTTAACTTCAAGGGTTAGAGTCCCTCTGAAGTGAGGGAAGCGTTACACGGGTGTGAGCAGAGGGAAGGAGGACAGGGAGTGGGGGGGAATAATTATTCCTTCTCACATTGGATGGAGGGAGAAAGCAAGGGCTACTCAGGAGGAAGGGACATTCTGGAATAGATCCGGAACAGCTTTCTATAAGTCTCGGTTGGATTAGAGCAGGGGTGTCAAACTCAAGGCCCATGGGCCACAGCTGACCTGCAGGGTGTTTAAATCCGGCCCGTGGTGGGCTGCTACGTTCACCTGGGTTCCTATAGCTAACATTATGGCCGGTTCAGAGCACCGCCAAATCTCATCCCTGGCTGGCCTCGCCCACTCCTCCCCTCCCAGGAGTCTCCACACGGCCCGTTTTGGATGCAAGGTAACTGTAGGGGCCATGTAGAGGTTCGGAGAGGGGGGAAAACAGACCTCCTGGAAGTTCTGGAGGGCCTCCGGAGCCCGGAGAAGGCAATTTTCACCCTCCCAGAGGCTCGAGGAAAGCCTCCGGAGCCTGGGGAAGGCTAACACCCCCACCCACCCCCATGATGCAGGAGGTCAACTAGGCCATGCCCACCACTGTCCATGCCCACCCAGCAACCGGGCAGAGAACCTTTCCTGAAATTTTCAAAGTCCACCCCTGAATCTGGTCCGTGGGGCCAGCCTGGAAATAACAAATAACTGGCCAGCAATGCCTCTGGCAGCCAAAATGGGGTGCGTCCCCCTCCATGCTCTGTTTTGGCTGGCAAAGTGCTACAGGAAGCATCTGTCCATCTGTCATCATTGTCGTCCCCCCGCCAGTCCGCAGAGAACTACAATGCTGATGCGGCCCTCAAAGAAATCCAGTTTGACACCCTTGGATTAGAGAAAAGGGGAAAAGGATCCAGATGGAACTATCCATGATTGTGAAAAACTTTTATTATATTATTAATCATCCTCTTCCGTGCTGTTGTAATTTTTTGGAGAGTGGGGTGGGGATATATTTTTATTGTACACTTTTCTTCTTATATACAAAATTTTTATATTCACGATAACAGTGGCTACTATCTCTACCATCTCTATTGAATATACAGGTAGAAATACTATGGAGCCATTTATAAGGCTCCATAGTATAAGGGCATGTGAGGCGTGGCCCTGTCAGCTCTAGAGCACATGCGCGTGCTGGCCAGCTAATTTTGGCCTGGGAACGGACTTCTGGTTTGCGAGTTGAGATGCATGGAAGTCTTTTTTGTAACCAACTGATACACTTTCTACAGCATGTAAAGAAGGATTGTGTTTGTTTTAAATTAAAAAATTTTTTAAAAATTAAAAAAAAAAGAAACGATGGTGAGAATTGCACCTGTCTGCAGAAGGAGGCCAGGAGGCCAACATGCTCTTGCAGAGGGAACCTGAGCCTGGCATCACATCGGTGGGGCTACTTTTTGCAAAAAGAGTTGGGGGGGGGGGCTGTGGGGCCTGGAAGGGCTTCAGGAGCAGGGCGAGGCCTGCAAGAAGCCCTTGGGTGAGGGGGATTCTCTGCTTTGGGCTCCCTTAGGCCCAGGTTGGAAGCAGGCTGAGCCCTGGACGGGGGGGGGGGGACCCTGAGGGGCAGGGGGAGGCCTTGGGGTCCCGGGGGGGAGGCAGAGGTAGGCCAAGGCCTACAGGCTGTAACAGCCCTTCCCTCCAAGGGCTTGTAGTTTCTTTGGGCTGGCTAAATAGCTGCCTTAGGCCCAGGTTTGGAGGGGGAGCCTGAAGGGGTGTGCAGTGGGAAGTAGGCCGAGGCCTACACAGGCTGTAATATTTTATTTTATTTTTTTGCTTTAGGCCGAGGAGGTCCAAACTTGGCCATTTATAAGACTTGTGGACTTCAACTCCCAGAATTCCCTAGCAGCAGCCATTGCATGCCAGCTGGGGGATTCTGGGAGTTGAAGTTTCACAGGTCTTAAAGTTGCTGCGGTTGGACCCCGCTAGCTTAGGCCGTGCGTGGCCGAATGGCCAGCTAAGGAGAAGGCCAAGGCCTGGAGGGGGACCCCGAGGGGCAAAGAAAGACCCCCGAGTGCCTCAGGAGTGGGGGGGTGGGGGTGGGTTGTGTGTGCCTGAGACAGGCAGGCCTGGGCCTGAAGACCCCCTCCAAAGGCCTCACTTTTAACAAAATTTGTTTTGGTGATATCAGGGATTGGTTGTTAAGTGAGATGCTCCACTTAACAGCTGTCATGACGTGCAACCATCCATTACAGTCATAAGTCGAGGACTACATGTAAAGAAACAAAATTATGGATGGAAGCTCTTATTTTTCACTATACGTATTGCCTATTCACATCCATTTTTTTTCTTTATTGCTTTGGTTTGCATTTCTGTGGATTTTCCTGGCCTGGTTTATTTTTATGAATCTATTAAATTTATTTACCGCCCATTCCAAGGCGACTTGGATGTTGACGTAATGTTGTTTACTTATTTTATTTGTAACATTTATTCCCCCCCCCCCATCCTGTCACTCAGGGCATCTCATAATATTAAAAGATAAAACTGCATAATTTGTAATAATATAAATGCAAAATTAGTGTTGATGTAACGTGGGCTGGGAGGAATTAGTTTGGAAAAAGCCGGGATGAATCTATTGGGATGTTGTCGCTGCATTCCAATAACATTATGGATTAATTCATAATGTTAATAAGAGCCAATGAATCTGATTTGGTGACTGCAGGTTGCCTTGTTGCTTAACCAGAGTGAGTTTTGCCCCATTTTACGACCTTTCGTGCCATAGTTCTTAAGCAAATCTCTTAACAGTCAAGACAGTCGCTAAGTGAATCTGGCTTCCTCATTGACTTTGCTCGTCAGAAGGTCGCAAAAGGGGATCACGTAACTCCAGGACACTGTGACTGTCATAAATACATGTCAGTTGCCAAGCATTTGAATTTTGATGATGTGACGCAGCAGGGGTCATAAAGTGTGAAAGCCGGTCATAAGTCACTTGTACCTTTGAACGCTCATTAAACTGTCGTAAATCGAGGACTGCCTGTACCCTGGAAAAATCTGGGGTGAATCCAGGGAGTGTTGCTGCATTCCAATAATGTTATGGATTAATTAATAATATTAAATAGAAATAGGAATGGAATAGAATAGAATAGAATAGAACTGGAAGGGACCTTGGAGGTCTTCTAGTCCAGCCCCATGTTCATGCAGGAGACCCCATACCATCTCAGACAGATGGCTGTCTAGTTTCTTCTTAAAAACATCCAGTAATGGAGTGCCCACAATTTCTGGAGGCAACTTCTGTTCCACTGGTTAATTGTCCTCACTGTTAGGAAGTTTCTCCTTAACTTCAGGTTGCTTCTCTTTTTGATAATGGTTTCCAATCATTATTTATCATGCCCTTTGGTGCTATGGAGAATAAACTAACCGTCTCTTCTTTGTGGCACCTCCTCAAATACTGAAATCTTTCCAAAACCTTTAAAAAAAAATATTTATTTATTTTTAATTAATTAATTAATTAATTAATAAGAGCTAATGAAATTGACTTGGACAATAGAATAGAATAGAATAGAATAGAATTCTTTACTGGCCAAGTTTGATTGGACACACAAGGAATTTGTCTTTGGTGCAGATGCTCTCCGTCTACATAAGAGGAATAAAAATACATTTGTCAAGAATAAAAAGATGCAACCCTTAGTGATAGTCAAGGTTACTAATAAGCGATCAGATCGTACTAGGAAACAAATAAAAACAATATAAATTGTAAAGATGCAAGCAACATGGATATAGCCATAAGTAGGAAGAGATAGGTACTAGGAAGGAAGAGAAGAATAATAGTAATACTAATAGTCTTAGTAAATAGTTGTGGGAATTATTTGTTTAGCAGAGTGATGGCGTTTGGGGGAAAACTGTTCTTGTGTCTTGTTGTTCTGGTGTGCAGTGTCTTATAGCGTCATTTTGAGGGTAGAAGTTGAGACAATTTCTATCCAGGATGCGAGATGTCTAAGTATTTTCCCAGCCCTCTTTTTGACTCGTGCCGCATAGAGGCCCTCAATGGAAGGCAGGTTGGTAGTAATTAATTCTTTCTGCAGTTCTGATTATTCTCTGATGATGATGTTAGGTGACTAAGGGAGCATCCTCTGAAATGGAAATGATTTGGGGTTTTTCCCCCCAATGTGAACCTGTCTCTCCATTGTCCCTCAACAGTTATGCCCCGTTCCGTGTCTCTCATTTTTAACCCAATTTTTCTCCTTTTTTTTTCCCCCTCCCTATCAGGCGGGAGATTGGACGATGGCTCCGATGTCGAATCCGAACCGGACCTCCCTTTGAAGCGCAAACAACGCCGGAGTCGGACCACTTTCACGGCCGAGCAGCTGGAAGAGTTGGAAAAAGCCTTCGAAAGGACCCACTACCCAGACATATACACTCGAGAAGAGCTGGCCCAGAGGACAAAGCTGACCGAGGCCCGGGTCCAGGTCAGCGGAAAACATCTGCCTTGGGGTTGGAAGGGAAGCTGTGGGAACACGCATGCCATGGGGGTGCCAAGAATTTGAAAACTGGAAACGTCCCAGATGCAAACAGCCTCTTAAAAATTGTGGAGAGCAGTTTCTTTTCCCCCCACCATGTCCTGGGTGAAAAAAAAATATATTTCATTATTGCATTAGGAACTGTTTCTCTCTGCAAAACAGAATGACAGGGAATTTATTTTTTAAAACAATCAAATGAAATAAAATAGAGGGACGCGGCCAGATCGCAAGTCCGAGAGAGAAGGAAAGAATTTGGTCAATCCTTTCCAACTTTAAAAATCTGATTGATAAAACTTAGTGTCCAAACACCACACACATTAGGATTGTGAATTTATTTTATTTTATTTGGTTTGTCAAACATGTACAAGATAACCAGTGGTGGGTTGCTGCCGGTGTTACTGCCGGTTTGCTTTGCGCGCACTTTGCGCATTGCTTGCACATGCGCAGCTGCTTGCCCATTGTTCTGCGCATGCGCAGGTTATAAAATGACTAAAAAAACCCCATGCCGGCAATGGCATGGGCAACCGGGGAACCGGTTCAGGGGTGTAGCCAGCCTGCCGTCCCTACTGGTTTGGCAACCCAGTCCAATTACCACTACCGGTTCACCCGAACCAGTGCAAACTGGTAGCAACCCACCTCTGAAGGTAACAGGTGTAAGTATAAACATGGACATGAACAAAGGAAATGGGCACAAATAAATGGGGACCGTAGGACAGGGACGATAGGCACACTTGTGCGCTTATGCACGCCCCCTTTACGGACCTCTTAGGAATGGGGGTGAGGCCCACGGTGGCAGTTTGAAGTGAAAGTTATGGGGGGTTTGAGGATGTAACCACAGAGTCAGGTAGAGCATTCCAGGCGTTGACCACTCTGTTGCTGAAGTCGTATTTTCTGCAGTCGAGTTTGGAGCGGTTTACCTTGAGTTTGTATCTATTATTTGCCCGAATATTATTCCGGTTGAAGCTGAAGTCATCGTTGACAGGTAGGGCGTTTATAGCAGACAATTTTGTGTACTACCCTTAGGTCAGACCATACCGTAGGTGGCACAATTCCAGGTGATGAAATGATTGTCTGGAGTGAAGGAATTTGTGCCAGGCGGAAGACGGGAACGTCAGCTTGGCCACTCAGGCGTCTTATAAATTTAATTCCCTCTTCGTCTAAAAGGGTTTTGTGGGGTGGAGAAAACTTTTTTGGTCTTCACTCTGCCACCTTGTGGGAAGGCCCCAGAGTTATATTCCAGGAGGGTTAACAAAACAGCAACTTCAGTTTAATTTAATTTTAATGGTGCTTTGGAGTTTTGAAAGGCCATTCACCTAACTAGCATCTTTATTGGCCTATTAATGGAGTTTTTGAGATGATCGTCAATGAGAAATGAAACTTTTTCTCACCATTTTGAGAAAGGCAGGGGATGTTTTTAGCAAGGGCAGCCTCTGAATGTTTCAGCTACCTGAAACATTTCACTGTCCACAGTGTGGTTTCAGAAAACGTTATTTTATTTCATTCCTAGAAATAATAATAAGCTTGACTGATTAGCCTATAGGCCATAAAAAAGCACAAGGTTCAAACATATCTTACCAATAAAATCCTATACGAACTATTTAAAATAAGAGCAGGGTAAAATACAATAGTGATAGGATAAGGTGCAATATAATTTAATATATAAATTTAGAAAATAGAAAATAAAATGACATAAAATTATATTTTGGTGTTAACACTTACAATCTACCCCAATCAGTCCCACGTATGCAGATCACAACGAAACCATTTTTGTTTAAGTACTGTGCTGTGTTAAATGTTATTTTCAGGTTCTGGCCAAACTTAAGGTAAGTTGTTTTGATATGGGGATCCCGATGGGTCATCCTTGCAAGGCACCTGTCTCTCACCCGCTTATACAAGCAACCATCCAATAGGATGTGAGCCAGGCCTTCTACCTCTGCTGCTCCACAAATGCAGAGACGCCCTTTGCAAACTATAGAATGGAATCTCCCATGTCTGACCCTTGTGTCAAGTTGTTCAAATCTCGCTCACGTAAATATCTCCCTAAGACGTTTTGGCAGTTGTAACTTCAAATAGGAGTCTACTTGAAAATGACGTTTGTATTTTGCTCAGCCATTTCATGTTACCCACCTTACTAAGGATAGCTACATCATTTTGTGCTCCTATATCCTTAATTCTTTCGGCAGCTTTTTTTTTTTTTTTAGTTGTTCTCCTGTTACACAAGAAACGGGAAGGCCACAGGCTTCTTACAAAATCTGTTAGTTTGGTGATCCAGGAGATTTGCGATTGCAATTTCATTTGCTTCAGTACACATAATTTGGGGAGTCTGTCAGTGTCCAGAGTGTGGGTAGGGAAAGGGGGAAGATCTCTCTCCAAAATTCAGAGCTGCAATTTGCAGAATTCCTTCCTCCGTGTTCATCCTTCTTGGCCAGCCCACTTCCAGCAGCTGTTCGTTTCCCTGCGTTTCTCATGGTTTTCTCATCCGTCGCCCCCACCGTCTGGCACTGTCCACATCTTCCCACCACTCTGCCCCCTTTAAAATTTTCTGGGTATCAAAAAGGATCTTCTTACTGGCTCCAGAGGTGTCCTGGATGGCAACGTGGAAAAAAACAAGGAGCCAAAACTGAGGGGTGTGTGGGGTGTGGTTTTTTTCCACCCTTCTCTCTTTCCTTCTCTTAGGGACAAGTGAACCCAATGGTAAACTCGCCATGCATCTGGGGCTTGCTTGTTAGTTTGCTTGCTGATGTTTGGAGTCCTTCGCTGAAAAAGTCGGAGCTTTGTTAAGATTTAAACATTGAACCTGGGAATGGAGGAGCGAGGGAAGGTGGTAGGATGGCCACGGAGAAGGATAGGATAAGAGAACATAAGGACATACCTTTGTTGTCCCTTTTTTCTGTGCACACACTGGCAAGCACGACAAAACGAAACGTTGATGTCCGCTCTCAAAAGAAAATAAATAAATAACCCTACATATACATGCACACACATATACACATGCTATATATAAACAGACAGACAGACAGACATACACACACACACACATACACACACACATGTATATATATATATGTATATTTGTATGTATGTATATATATTCACACACATACATACATACATACCTGTACATATACATATATACATACATATACACACACATATATACATACACACAGAGAGAGAGATACAGAGAGAGAAAGAAAGTGAGAGAAAGAGACAGAGAGAGATACAGAGAGAGAGAAAGACAGTGGGAGAAAGAGATACAGAGAGAGAAAGAGACAGACAAAGAGAGATACAGAGAGATGCAGAGAGAGAGATACACAGAGAGAGAGATACAGAGAGAGAGAGAGAAAGAGTGAGAGAAAGAGAGAGAGACAGAGAAAGAGACAGAGAGCTACAGAGAGAGAGAGCTACAGAGAGAGAGAGAGGGAGAGAGAGAGAGATACAGAGAGAGTGACAGAAAGAGAGAGAGAGAGAGAGAGAGAGAGAGAGAGAGAATGAATCATAGAAGTGAGTATACCCACTCATATTTTGTAAATATTTAAGTATATCTTTTGATGTGACACTGAAGAAATGACACTTGGCTACAATGTAAAGTAGTGAGTACACAACTGGTATAACAGTGTGTGTATATCTATTTGTCTGCCTCCATGTTGCCATGTGCAAATAGGTTGCAATATAAATTTCATAAATAAATTCTCTCTCTCTCTCTACACACACACACACACACACACACTCGTGTACACACGCACATACTCATATATACAGTGAGCCCTCGACTTACAACAGTTCCTTTGGCATGACTGTCATAGGGTCCTTGGGGGTCCCGTGATTCCCCCTTATTTGAGATGAGCCAAGTCAGTGGGGAAAGCAGGATACACTTAACAGCCACGTGACTAACTTAACCACTAACACCTGTGGCAAGAAAGGTCGTATAATTGGAGGGGGGGGGAAGGACTCACTTAACAAATGTTTCACTTAACAGAAATGTTGGCCTCAATTGTGGTCGTAACTCGAGGTCTACCTGTAGAATTGCTAGAATTCCACCGGAATTGTTAAACGGGGTGAGGGGGGTGGGGTGTCAATGAGGGGGCTGTTTCCTATTTTTAAAAAGTGGGAGGCGGAGCTTAGAGAGGGGCTGGAGCTAAGGACTTGCCCGGCTACGAGTAGTCCTTGACTTATGACCACAATTGAAATTTTTGCTGTTTGAGACATTTGTTAAGTGAGTTCAGCCCTGTTTTGCCACCTTTCTCACCCCCGTTGTTAAGCGAATCCCTGCAGGTGATAAGTTAGTAAGCGAATCTGGCTTCCCCACTGACTGGTCAGAAGGTCGCAAAAGTGGACCCCGGGACCCTGAGGCACGTATGATGGTCGTAAATACGAACCAAGCGTCTGAATTTCGGGATGCTGAAAAGAAACAAAACGGTCGTAAGCCCCCCCCCCCCCCCCCGTGGCATCGTAATGTGGCACTCCCTACCTTAGACAGAAGGATTGGGTTTGGGGAATTTAACCGAGTTTGAGCCCACTGAAATTCAGCATGGCAGTAGCTGTGACTCTTAAGGTGGGCTGGTGGTGGAGGATGATGGACGCTGGAGTCCCAACATCGAGAAAACTCTACTTAGTAGTGACAACATTGTGGTGGAAACCTCCCCGCTCAGGCTTCAACTGGGGGACCCTCGATTTTTTTCCCTGGGGTGGGAGCCGGGGCCCAACTCCAAGCAGCTCTGTCCCCCCCCCCTGCCCCATTTCCTATTTCTCCCCATAGGGTGGGCCCCATGGGAAGCCACGGCTCTCCGTCCAAGCGCCAGTCTGTTTATTTTTCGAAACGGATCCCGGTGGCAGGCGAGGCTCCTCGGAGCGGCTGATAAAACCTCAAACAGTGATGGAGTGAAAACAGCTTTGCTTTGAAGTGGGTCTCGCATTACCCTCTCCGCTCCAGCCTGTATATTTTATTCACCCATAAAATGATTTATAAGCATTAAAAGAGAGAGAGAGAGAGAGAGAGAGAGAGAGAGAGAGAGAGAGAGAGAGAGAGAGAGAGAGAGAGAGAGAGAGAGAGAGAGAGAGAGAGAGAGAGAGAGAGGCGTCCGCTACCGTTTGGAGAAGGGGCATGGGAAGGGGAGGGGGGAATTACGGATGGTCGAACCGCTGGGCTGTATTTTAAATCGTCTGCAATTTCTTCTTACACACCGACACACGCACCTCTCTAAGTAACAGCAGGGGGCTTTGGGTAGTGGGCAAGGAATCCATCTCTGTCACTCCCCAGTTTTCTCCTTTCTGTCTTTATTTTAAGTTTTTTTATTTTTCCCTCCTTTCAAATTCATTCACAGATATACATTCTTATAATTGCTATTTAATATTTGTCTATTCACCATTAGTCTCTATACTCACTTTTACACACACATATATATAACACAGTTTGAGTCATTTACTTGCCACCCCGTGCTTCCATCTTATTTTGCTCCTTCCATCTTCTCAACCTCCCTTTTCTGCCTTCTCTTTTCCTCCTCTCCTTCCTTCCTTCTTTCTTCTTCCCCTCTCTTTCCCCTCTCCATCCTTCCTTCTTTCTTCTTCCCCTCTTTCCCCACTCCTTCCTTCCTTCCTTCCTTCCTTCTTCTTCCCCTCTTTCCCCACTCCTTCCTTCCTTCTTTCTTCCTCTCTCCTTCCCCTCTCCTTCCTTCCTTCCTTCCTTCCTTCCTTCCTCTTCCCCTCTCTTTCCCCTCGCCATCTTTCCTTCTTTCTTCCTCTCTCTTTCCCCTCTCCATCCTTCCTTCTTTCTTCCCCTCTCCTTCCTTCCTTCTTTCTTCTTCCCCTCTCTTTCCCCTCTCCTTCCCCTCTCCTTCCTTCCTTCCTTCTTTCTTCTTCCCCTCTCTTTCCCCTTGCCATCCTTCCTTCTTTCTTCTTCCCCTCTTTCCCCTCTCCATCCTTCCTTCTTTCTTCTTCCCCTCGCTTTCCCCTCTCCAGTTTTTCCTTTCTGTATTGGGGAAAAAAAATGAGAAAGGAAGAACAATACAAGCTGGAGAAAATGATTAAAAAAAAAAAGGCAGTAGACAGGGCGGGGAGGGGGGTTGGACTAGATGACCTACAAGATCCCTTCCAACTCCGTTAACCCTCAACTGAATCATCTCTATATATACTGCTTTACATCCCTGAGAGACACGGTCCTTTGAAGGATGGATAAGGGTTGTGATATTTTATTTTACTTCTTTATTTGATTTGTCAACCGTTTACAAGATAATAGGAATAAAGAATAAATATGAGTATGAATGAAATGGGGACAGTAGGACAGGGATAGTAGGCACAATGGTGCACGTATGCATACCCCCTTTAAGGACCTCTTAGGAATAGGGTAAACAGTAGACAGTTTAAGGTTAAAATTATGGGGATTTGCCAGGTGGAGCCTCCATAAACAGGAGCAGTGGAACTTTGAGGGCAGGAAGCAGCCAGGAACGCTCCTAATTTCGTTTAAATTCCTCCTGTTCGTTAGCTTGGCCTTCTTCCCCTGGAGACAGGATAGCTGGCACCAATTTTTATTCTTAAACTATGCAGGGAATCCTTCCTGAATGACCGCAGTTGGAGTTGGCAGCCCCATCACTTAGTGGTGCGGTCATTAAGCAAGACACCTTGTTAGTTGGGGCTTGCAATTCCACTGCTGTTTCCTCCATTAACTCCGCTTGTCGGAGGCTGGCTGTGACGAGCGCCAACGCCGATGCCAAGTTACTTTTCCAGCATCGCCATTGCTAAACAGGGCAGCCGTTAAACGAGGACTCCCTGTGTATAATACATGAATTTGAAGATGCAGAGTTGAAGAAGAGAAGATTACTGAGTAAAGGATGGTGGCTGTGCCAATTTTTATTTTTTTAGAATACCCATCTGGAGGAAGATAGCGGCTTCCTGGACTTCGCCCGGCCCCCCAACAGTTGGTTTCAAGGATATACTCTACCTGAATAGGGAGGCTCTAATCTCAGCACTTTTAATATAATCTCAGGTTTTTAAACCTAGATTAGACAGTGATTTGTCCGGAATGGTCTATATAGGATCCTTTGCTGGAGTAGTGGGTTGGACTAGAAGACCTCCAAGGTCCCTTCCAACTCTGCTATTCTGTATTTTGAAAACTTCTTGTGCCCCGATTTGGGCTTTTTTTTTTTTGACTCTGCCAGTTTTGGTGGGGAAAAGAGAGGCCGGGTGTGCTTATATAAAGACCAATAATTCCTTCCCAGAGTGTGGGAAGCAGCAGAATATCCCCAGGGGCCCAAAATCTCAGATATACAGTACATATACATACATACATACATACATACACACACACACACACACACACACACACACACACACACACACACAGCGAGAGAGACATATATGCCATTTTAAATTAATGCCGTCATTATTCTCTGTCCACTACTGAAGCCCCTGCAGATGCGATGAGCTTCATCGTCCGCATCGCACCTGGCTTATCCATTACATGTCAGCCCAGCCCAAACCACCCCCCCAAAAAGGAAGAAACTCCATCCCCATCTCCCCCCCCCCAACTAATCCATCAAAAATCTTTGCCAGGAGAAATTTGGGGAAAGAAATATCTTGCATCCTGGGCTAATGGATACAATTGGTGTCTCCAAACCCCCAAATTCTAGCCATAGGGGTAATATATACACCCCTACCCCTATACACACACACACACACACACACACAACACAACACAACACACACACACACACACACACACACACGTTCTTTGGCTTAACAATTCTCCTTCAGCAAAACAGAAAAGGTTTTATGTGACAGTCCCACCCCCCACCCCCTCCAACTCAGCAATTTCTCTCACTTCCCAATTCCTGGAGTACAGATTTCTTTTCTATTTTTCCTGTTTATTCCCCCTTCCCCCTAAAAATTCCAGTTGCTCTGAAATTTAATCACGTTGCTCATCCTGTGAGGCCTTCGGAGATATTAAGCAGCTGCAATGCTGACACTCCTAAAAGCTAAAACTTGCCGATTGTTCGTCTTCGTCCCGTTTCCCACCCACCCACCCTCCACTCCAAACTGTGTGAATTTACGGCTGACAATGTTTGAAAAAAACAATATTAAAGCTTCCCTTATAGATTGTGGTTGCACAGAACCAGCCCAGATTCTGATAAAGAAGTTGCAGCGTTGGTGCAGAGAAATGGCACATCATTTTTGCGTACAGATTGTGTATTTAATATTTTATTTAAAAATCACTATACAAATGTTGGGGGGAAAGTCTTTGATTGTCCCTTAGAACAGTGTTTCTCAATCTTGGCAACTTTAAGACATGTGGACTTCAACTCCCAGAATTCCCATGTGGATTTTAATGCCCAGAATTCCCATGTGGACTTCAACTCCCAGAATTCCCATGTGGATTTCAACTCCCAGAATTCCCATGTAGATTTCAATGGCCAGAATTCCCATGTAGACTTTAACTCCCAGAATTCCCATGTGGATTTCAACACCCAGAATTCCCATGTGGACTTCAACGCCCAGAATTCCCATGTGGACTTCAACGCCCAGAATTCCTATGTGGATTTCAACTCCCAGAATTCCCATGTGGATTTCAATTCCCAGAATTCCCACGTGGATTTCAACTCCCAGAATTCCCACATAGCTTTCAATGCCCAGAATTCCCACAAGGATTTTGATGCCCAGAATTCTTTGAGTTGAAATCCACCTGGGAATTCTGGGGGTTGAAGTCCACATGTCTTAAAGTTGCCAAGGTTGAGAAATATTGGAGTTTGTCAGTGACCAGCAACTGCCAGACCAAAAAATGGCAAAGAAAGGGAAAAAAAACCCTACCCGTATTTCCTAATTTTCCGTTACTGCTCTCTGTGTTTTTACCAACGCCTCTCGTTCCTTATCTGGTGCCCTGCTGGACTTCAGCTCCCATGATTCTCTGCCTCCCTGAAGATTCTGGGACCCATGTTAGAAGATGCCTTTCTTTGTCCCATTGGTGATGTATCAGGCGCCGTCAAGTTGCGCAGCCCATAACAGGCTCCACCTCTTTCTCCCCAGGTGTGGTTCAGCAACCGAAGAGCCCGTTGGCGCAAGCAGGCTGGGGCTAACCAACTGGCCGCTTTCAACCACCTGCTGCCCGGTGGCTTCCCCCCAACTGGCATGCCAACGTTGCCACCCTACCAGCTGCCCGATTCAACGTATCCGACCACCACTCTCTCCCAAGGTGAGCTCCTCTTGAGTCTTCCCAGGTAGGCCCAACAGGAAACACGAGCGGCCGAGCTAATTCTGCTCTGTTATAGGGTCTTCTACTTGAGCAGAGGGTTGGACTAGAACAGGGGTCCCCAACCTTTTCAGACCTCAGGGACCACTAGATTCATACTTTTCAATCCCGCGGACCACTAATGCCTAATGACAGGCTGGGTGGGCATGGCAAGGTGGCCGTGTGATCAGGTTGGCGTGGCCAACTCGATGTCACTCACGTCAAGGGGCACCTCATCAGCCTCTACTTGCCCCTCCACTCCCAGCCACTCCTCGCCCGCCCGGGCTCCTTAGGGCCCCAACAGGAAGCAGTTTGCTGGAGCTAAGCAGCCACCAGGAGAAAGAGTTGGCAAAACAGCTCAGTTCAAATTGGATCTGACCGAGAAGGAGGCTCAGCAGAAGCACCTCACTGAGGACTAGGAGCATAGGCTTTCCAAGCAGAGGGAAGACCTGCGGGAGTGCAAGGCCAGGGACTGGCGCCTGGAGGCTCAGCGGGCTGGCCAGCCAGTTCCAGGCCATGATGCAGCCCCATTGGAACGAGGCCCTCTGGCTCTTTGCCACCAGCGGCTCTTCTCTCCAGCCTTCGCCAAAGCCCCCCACCTGGAGGCCAAAACAGACCCCAAATCAGAATTTCTGCTCCCTCCGACATGCACAAAAAGACCCAAAGGGGAGAGTCTCTGCAGCAGCACAAGCGTTCATTGCACATATCCATCCCAGGGGGCGTAGTTTGAGGACCTCTGATTTAGTGCAACATAAAAAATGCAAATATTTTTCTGCAGACCACCAAAATTTTGTTGCAGACCACCAGTGGTCCACGGACCAACAGTTGGTGGCCACTGAACTAGAGGACCTCCATGGTCCCTCCCAATTCTGTTGTTCCACCTATTTTCCTAATGTTATGCAGCTGAGGGCTATGCTGCTTCTTGTCTAATCATCCCTTAAGCAGCATTTCTTCACCCCTTCTTTCAACATCTTTCTCACATCCTGAATCTGGGTGCCCGTTCTGCCGTATCCTGCAATCGGTGCCATTTTCTCTTTTATTTACAATCAGTTTCATCGCCCACTTTGATTTGCACAACTCAAGGTGTCAGGGCATCAAATAGCAATAGCACTTACACTTATATACCGCTTCACAGTGCTTTTACAGCCCTCTCTAAGCGGTTTACAGAGTCAGCCTCTTGCCCCCAACAATCTGGGTCCTCATTTTACCCACCTCGGAAGGATGGAAGGCTGAGTCCACCTTGAGCCTGGTGAGATTCGAACTGCTGGCAATTGGCAGAATTAACCTGCAATGCTGCATTCTAACCACTCTGCACGGAGGAAGGAAAAGGAAGGAAGGAAGATAGCAATAGCATTTGGACTTATAGACCGCTTCACATTGCTTCACAGCCCTCTCTAAGCAGTTTACAGAGTCAGCCTCTTGCCCCAAACAATCTGGGTCCTCATTTTACCCACCTTCCCAAGGATGGAAAACTGTCAATCTGCAGCCGGTCAAGATTGAATTGTTGGTATTGGGCAGAGTTAATCTGCAATAAGGCATTCTAACCACTAGGAGGGAGGGAGCGAGGGAGGGAAGGAAGGAAGATAGCAATAGCACTTAGACTTAAATACTGCTTCACAGGGCTTCACAGCCCTCTCTAAGCAGTTTACAGAGTCAGCCTCTTGCCCCCAACAATCTGGGTCCTCATTTGACCCACCTTGGAAGGACAGGAGGATGAATCAACCTGGAGCCTGGTAAGATTTGAACTGCCGAACTGCAGCTAGCGGTCAGCTGAAGTAGCCTGCAGTGCTGCGCTCTTAAGCACTGCGCCACCTCGGCTCTTCTTCCCTTCCTACAAACCGAAACAACAACTCTGCGAGTTTGGGTCGAGTTTCAGCTGTGAAAAGTCACCCAGCATATCTTGCGTGAAGCCGAAACTCCCTTGCTCGGTTGGGGCATTCTGGGAGTGGAAATCTGCTCGTCTTAAAGCAGGCCAGGCCGAGGAACATGGGCTGCTTTGAGGAGGCCGGTGTGTTTCCTCCTCAAACTTTGTGCAAAGTTAAGGACCCCCTTACTACAGTTGGGGGGGGGGGTCCAAGGAAGTGAGCGATGGCTTCAAATCTGTTGGTCGCTTGTGCCTTCAGACAAGTGTATGGGGTTTACGCAAAATTGCATTGCAATTCCTATCTGGATTGCTTAGTGTTGTTGACTTCACAAGCTAGCGTACCATCCTGGCGGTCTCCTGTCCCTTTCCTGGTGGTCTCCTTTCCAGTTCTCCTTAATTCTTTTCCGTCAACTCCTCAAGGAAATGCATGGTCCCTTTTGTATTATTGGTGTCATTGACTTCTCAAGCTAGCCTTCCGTACCTGGTGGTCTCCTATCCCTTTCCTGATGGTGTTCCTATCCTTTCCTGGTGGTCTCCTTTCCAGTTCTCCTTACTTCTTTTCCGTCAGATCCTCAAGGAAATGCACGGTCCCTTCTGAATCGTTACCCTTGCTGAATTCTCAAGCTAGCCTTCTGTATCTGGTGGTCTCCTATCCCCTTCCTGATGGTGTTCCTATCCTTTCCTGGTGGTCTCCTTTCCAGTTCTCCTTATTTCTTTTCTGTCAGATCCTCAAAGAAATGCACGGTCCCTTCTGAATCGTTACCCTCGCTGAATTCTCAAGCTAGCCTTCTGTACCTGGTGGTCTCCTATCCCTTTCCTCGTGGTCTCCCTTCCAATCCCGGTGGCCTCCTTTCCAGTCCTCCTCCAGCTTCTTTTCAGTCAGCTCTCCAAGGAAATGTGTTTGACTGCAGGCGCTTCTTTCTCACGCCTCCTTCTTTCCCCAACAGACGGAGGCAGCACCGTGCACCGGCCCCAGCCTCTCCCTCCGTCCACCATGCACCAGGGTGGCCTGTCGGCAGCCACCCCTGACTCCAGCTCTGCCTACGGGGCCCGGCACAGTTTCTCCAGCTACTCGGACAGCTTCATGAACCCCACAGCTCCAGCCAACCATATGAATCCCGTCAGTAATGGCCTGTCTCCACAAGTAAGTCATTCTTACCTTTCTTCTCGAGGCATTTGCAAAAGATGTCAGGGACCCATGGAAGAGTGATGGGGCGCTGTGGGAATCAGAGGGCCACAACTGGGGTGGCTTACTGCTTTTCCGATATATTAAATTCTTGCCCGCCAACGCAACAATGGACAAGGCATCGCACTCTACAAAGAGCCTACTGTGTTTTCCCGAAAATAAGGCAGGGACTTATTTTCTTTTGACCCCCCCGCAAAATAAGTGCTCGGTCTTATTTTCGGGAAGGTCTTATTATTTTGGAGGTGCAGGAGGTCCCTTAACCTCGGATCAGCTGATCCAGAGGGCCAGAAGTTCTGTCTCTGTTTATGGCACACTCTTATCAGCCTTAGCGTCGCTGAGCCTGCCCGCTCTTTTTTGCAGCCGCCACTAAGAGAAGGGGTGCGGTAGCTAAGGTTTGCGTGAGTGGCCACCGCAAGGCCGTTCCACGTGGATGACAGGTGCATGTGGGGCATGTGGGACATGTTCCCCCCCCCCCAAGGAAATGATGGGGACTGGCTGTGCATGCATTTAAATATTTTCATAAAGGGCTTATTTTAGCACATGCGCTCAAAAGCTCAATTGGGCTTATTATCCGGGGAGGTCTTATTTTCAGGGAAACAGGGTAGAAGATCAATTTTGTTCATCGACGTCACCTGTGCTTTTCCTTCTTATATCAGCCTCCCCGGCTCCCCTCAACAGGGCCTCAGTTTTTCACTCAGATTTTGCTAAAATAAAATTTGCCTTTACTTTGGGCCGATATTGCTACTATCTTCAGAAATCCTCACGTCTCCCTAAACCGGTATTTTAATTTCCCGCGACTCACAAGCTCTTAGTTGAGATTGGAAACATGCTGCTGTTTGAATTTGGTCAGGAAAATGGGGATTGGGGACAAGCTGTGGATTCCTGCCTCTTTGAGGGGGGGATCCCCTACCCCATTTTGGCCCACTTTGACAGAACCAGCAAAGGTAGAAATCTTTTTTAAAAAAATCCATCCACTGTTTTGTCCCATGTCAACAAATCTCCCCCACTCTCTACAGCTTTCTACACACACCATTAAACTTTATTACCGGTGTTTTGAGCGAGGCATGAGAAAAAATCAGATCTGGAGACAGGGCTAAATCTCCTTTTTTTACTCCTGCACAAATTTGTAGAGAGTTTATCAATGGAGCAGTAAACTTGGGTCCCCCATTGCCAGCAGAGAAATGGAGGGGTGTGTGTGTGTGTGTGTGTGTGTGTGTGTGTGTGTGTGTGTGTGAGAGAGAGAGAGAGAGAGAGAGAGAGAGAGAGAGAAATCCACAGCACTGAACGTGTCTCTTCTTTTGATGTGTTTGTCTTGATTTTACTGCATGGTCTTGTAACGGATTTAAAGATGTACTCGCTTCTGCCGTTCTAAGAAAAGTCGTAACTGTTTTCTTTTGCTGATTTTCAAACTGGGAAAAGCACACCTTCTTAGTTTATTACTTCTTCAAGTTTTATTTCCATCTGACAGGATAGTGCAAATCTACAAAAAGAGGAATAAAGGAAATTTAATCATACATAAAAATAATAAGGGGTCCAAAATTTAGGTGCTGGTTTGGATATGAGGGGGAGGGCTGTGAAACCACGAATGTGTGGGTACAAACTGTTTTATCCATATTTTGTTTGTTTTAAAACCTTCCTTCCCGGCAAGCCTTACTTTGGAAAAGTCAAAGATCTTTCTTCATGTGCAAAAAATTAGAATTTCCTAATTACCGTGTTTCCCGGAAAATAAGACAGAGTCTTATTTTCTTTTGGCACCCACCCCCCAGGAAATAAGAGCTAAGCCTTATTTTTGGGGAGGTCTCATTATTTTTGAGGTGCAGAAGGTGGTGAGCATGGTCACCTTGGGCTGCTCCTGCGTTGCAATATTTTCGGGGAGGGTTTATTTTTTGGGGAGGTCTTATTTTAGCGCATGCGCTCAAAAGCCCGACTGGGCTTATTATCTGGGGAGGTCTTATTATTTTTGAGGTGCAGGAGGGGTCACCTCATGGCTGCTTCTGTATTGCAATATTTTTGGGGAGGGCTTATTTTAGCACATGCGCTCAAAAACCCGATTGGGCTTATTATCTGGGGAGGTCTTATTTTCGGGAAAACAGGGTGTGTGGGTTCTAACGAGGGGAAGTCATTCTGTACATGCTCAGAGGAGGACCCCGGAGAAAAGTCAGAAAGAGAGAAGGGAGGGTTTAGGTATCAAATAGAACCCCAAATAGGCTTTTGAGTGCATGCGGTAAAATAATCCCTCCCCAGAAACATTGCAACACAGCAGCAGCCATGAAGTGACCACACTTACCTCTTCCTGCACCTCCAAAATAATAAGACCTCCCTCAAAATAAGGCCAAGCGCTTATTTCGGGGAAACACGGTAGAAGTTGGTTTGCAAGGCAGAGGGGATCCTTTTCAACACAATTAGCCAGTAAGAAAAATAATCTTTCAATCTAGTTCTGCCAGATTTTCCATTTAGGAGGGGGTAAAAAAATCAGAATAATTTCATTCCAAAACACGGGGAGAGCACAGGGAGCTTGGGATCCAACCTGCAAAATTGGAAGAAAGAGAAAAACATTTTTTTAGATTTTCTTTTACAATTTTGCATCACGCCCTTCGGAGAGGTAGGTCTGTTTCAAAAACCCCTCAAAAGGCGAGGGGAGGGGGAATCGATGATATCTGTGATATTCTCTTGGCCAAGAGGAGAAAATAAATTACAAACTGCTTTCGCGCTCATGTCAAACTACTTTCAAGCGCTGGTCACCTTTAAACGGGGTTGGTGTAGAAAAGCTTGCCGGGAAATTAGAAGATTAATCCTTTAGGAGGAAAAAAAAAAGTTCTGTCCTATCATTTATCCCGATAAAAGATGGCAAGGAATGTCCATCCACGGGGGATGAAGGGCGTTTTTATTCCCAGTAAAATGCTCCCACGCTGTTTATTTTCATAGTATTATGAATAATAATAATTATTATTATTGTTGTCATTTTTTTAAAATATATTTTTTTAGTTTTAAAACTAACAAAAACAAAACAACACATACAAAAACTTTCCTCAATTTCGTCAAGCATGTTGTTTGGTTACAAACGTCTGTGCATCAGTTTTTACAATTAAAAATAAGATCACTGGTTATCCATCAAACATAACTAAATACATTATTATCATTGAGCATTATGTGTTCAAGTTACCGCTAATATTAATCATCCATAGAGTATACAATACTTATAGTGTAGCACACTCAACTCCAGAAATAGTTTGCCATTGCTATTTTGTTGTTGTTGTTGTTGTTATTGTTGTTATATTCAGCCGTGCCGATGGCCAGCTTTTAGGTTTCACAGAACTCTTTTCACAGAGACGGTGAGGAACTGGAAAAGTCTCTCATTGCATCCGCCTGTTGCAATTAGCATCTGTCTGTCTGTCTGTCTATCTGTCTGTCTATCTGTCTGTCTATCTATCTATCTATCTATCTATCTATCTATCTATCTATCTCTATCTCTATCTCTATCTCTATCTCTATCTCTATCTCTATCTCTATCTCTATCTCTATCTGGCTGTGATGGGGCAAGTTGTTCAACCATCCTCCTCCTGGGTTGTCTTTTGACCTCTTCCTAAATTGGACGCTGAACCATTTCCCTGTAAACCTGGCAGCCACAGCAGGCCTCTGTCCGTGTCAACTTCATTTCCTCTCTTTCTTTCCAAGGGTAGGGGGCTCGAGCCATGCGGCCAAAGGTTGAGAGTGTGGGTTTCGGGAGGGGATATGCGTGCATTTCTCTCTCTCTCTCTCTCTCTCTCTCTCTCTCTCTTTCTCTCTCCCTCCCTCCCTCTCTCTCTCTTTGCAAAAGTCTTGTACCTACACGGCGTTAAGCCGGTGGAGCCACGAAGGGTGATCTTCCCCCGGCCCCGGCCTTTTGCAAATTGGCAAGCGCACCGGGGTCTCTAATGCCTCTTTCTCCTTGTGTCGCCATAATGCCGCGCGATGTTCCCAATCTGCTTTGAGGGATGGAAAGATTAAGAATAATAAAAAAAATTGCAATAAAATATGTGTGAACGCAGGGGTAATTGTGGACAAATGCGGCATTCAAATTCATTTTTCCACTTCTTTCACATACCATTTCAATCTTATTTTCTGCTTATTAATGAGATCTTGTTGGCTGGAATGGGCAGAGCTGCCCGTTTTTCTGGAGTAATTGCACATAATTTTCTTTTCCAGCAGTGATTTGCATCTTCGCCGCCACCCCCTTCATTCTTCACTGTTTAACACCCCCCCTCTTCCTCCTCCTTTCCAAATCTCCCCTTCTCTCTCTTTCCCCCCCACCCCCTCCTTATTCCACCCCTCCCTGCCTGTCTGGCAAGACTTAATTTTAAATGCTTATTATACACTTAGACACTTGGACCAAACCAAGCAACGGGTGGCAGAACGAAAGCATCAGTGTCAACCTCCCTCTCTCCTCCTTTTCTTTTCTTTTTTTCTTTTTTTGCTCCCTCGTTACCAGCCTTATCGCAGTTGTAATTAACGCTCTTAAAATACTGGGCAAAATCAGTTTTCTAGTTGCGGAGAAACAGCCCCCGACGACGTGGCTCGAAACTTTTCCTTCCTCGAAACAAATTTAAAAACGCAGAACGATGCCAAATCCCCAAAGGTTGATGTGTGTCCCCCCCCTCCCTGGTTGTT
Organism: Thamnophis elegans; assembly: GCF_009769535.1. Classification (NCBI taxonomy): domain Eukaryota; kingdom Metazoa; phylum Chordata; class Lepidosauria; order Squamata; family Natricidae; genus Thamnophis; species Thamnophis elegans. Next base: position 9,297 of record NW_022473679.1, on the reverse strand, counting down.
CGGTGTTTGGAAGGGACAGTGTGGATGGGTTGTCAATGAGGGGGACACACAATTTTGTCACATGGCTTTGTCTATCCTGGGTCTTTCATTGGGAGAGATAAGCAGTGCGTCTTTTCGGTCATCTGGGGTGGGGAGCCTCGAATCTCTTCTGAAAAATGCTCAGTAAATGAGGGCGATTTATGTTTCAGATTAAACCTTGTTCCACAGCCTAAGAATTATTAAATAGATAGGTAGGTAGGTAGGTAGGTAGGTAGGTAGGTAGGTAGGTAGGTAGGTAGGTAGGTAGGTAGGTAGGTAGATAGATGATAGATAGATAGACAGACAGACAGATAGATAGATAGATAGATAGATAGATAGATAGATAGATGATAGACAGAAAGACACAGATAGACAGAGTTGGTAGATAGATGATAGACAGACAGACACAGAGAGACAGACAGAGATGATTGATTGATTGATTGATTGATAGACAGACAGATGATAGAAGATGAGCAGGCAGGCACAGACAGACAAACAGAGATGGTAGATAGATGGATGGATGGATGGATGGATGGACGGACGGATGGACACAGAGAGACAGACAGATAGTTGATTGATTGATTGATTGATTGATTGATTTGACTGACAGATGATAGAAGATAAGCAGGCAGGCACAGACAGACAAACAGAGATGGTAGATAGATGGATGGATGGATGGATGGATGGATGGATGGATGGATGGATGGATGGATGGATAGATAGACACAGAGAGACAGACAGAAATGGTTGATTGATTGATTGACTGACTGACAAATGATAGAAGATGAGCAGACAGGCACAGACAGACAGAGATGGTAGATAGATAGATGATAGACAGACAGACATGGTAGACAGACAGACATGGTAGGTAGGTAGGCAGTCAGATGGACAGACAGACAGACAGACAGACATCGTAGGGAGACAGACAGACAGACACAGACAGATGGTAGGTAGGTAGGTGGATAGGTAGACAAACAGACAGACAGACAGATGAAGATAGAAAATAGGCAGGCAGGCAGGCAGATATCTGTACTGCTGATAGCATCGATTTGGTTCTGAACAAAGCCACTCTTGCAAATAATACATTACATACTTTTTTTCCTGGCTTTATCCCCCAATCCCCTTGTTCCTGCTTCTCTGCGCCGATCATTAGGCGAAAAGCTTTTTGCAAGCATTGCCATTATTGTGGCTACATGCTTAGCTGGATTTCTAAGAAAAGTTTTATCCGTTAGTTCGGGAAGGCGACATAAAAGTCTCCGTAGACCAGGAAAACCTGTGATTAGAGGGAAACATTTTAAGAGTTGTGTCCTTCTGGAGTCCGAAGGTGTTTCCTACAAAACAAGAGTTTCTTAGACGTGAATATCTCTGTAGCCTTGTGTTTCTGATCCACTTCTTTTCAAACCCATCCTGTCTGTGGATGAGGTTTTCTCTTTTAATTGCGCGTTTTGTAAAAAACAAAAACACTTTATTTCCTTTTCCTTGTTTGGAAACTGGGCTTCCATAAAGGAAGCTAGCCTTTCGTTGTTATTTTTTCCCAGCTCTCTCCTTACCCCCAGACCCTCCCCTCCTCCCAGAGTCTCTCTGGCTGTGCCTCAAAGTTTGGTAAATTATTAAACTCGAGGATCCCACAAAGCTGCTATTTCTTCGCTCTCCCACCCCTCCCCACCCCACCCCGCCTCTTCCATCTGTTCCTGTCAATTCGATGTGTCAGCTACAGGCTTGGGGAGGGAAGAGGAGAGGGAAAAAAGATGAGCTTTCTCGTGTGAAAAGAGAAAGACATTTATTTTCCAGGACATCAAGGTGAGCTCTCTGTGAGGACTTTCAGCCCTATAACGGAGGCCCAGAAATGTCCTGTCACTGTTGGGGACAGGTTGAAAGTCAGGATAATAGATTGTGAAGATAGAGAAGGATGGTTTTGTGTTTAAAGCACATCCATGGAGGTAGGATGGACAGAAGAACCTTTTGATGAAGGTAGGGTAGGGAGAAGAAGATGAAGGTAGGGTGGAGGGAAGAAGCTTTTGATGAAGGTATGGTAGGGAGAAGAAGATGAAGGTAGATGGAGGGAAGAAGCTTTTGATGAAGGTAGGATGGAGAAAAGAAGCTTTTGATGAAGGTAGGGTGGAGAGAAGAAGCTTTTGATGAAAGTAGGGTGGAGAGAAGAAGATGAAGGTAGGGTGAAGAGAAGGAGCTTTTGATGAAGGTAGGGTGGAGAGAAGAAGATGAAGGTAGGGTGAAGAGAAGGAGCTTTTGATGAAGGTAGGGTGGAGAAAAGGAGCTTTTGATGAAGGTAGGGTAGAGAGAAGAAGCTTTTAATGAAGGTAGGGTAGACAGAAGAACCTTTTGATGAAGGTAGGGTGGAGAGAAGAACCTTTTGATGAAGGTAGGGTGGAGAGAAGAAGCTTTTGTTGAAGGTGGGATGGAGAGAAGAAGCTTTTGATGAAGGTGGGATGGGCAGAAGAACTTTTGATGAAGGTATAGTGAACAGAAGCTTTTGATGAAGGTAGGATGGAGAGAAGAACCTTTTGATGAAGGTAGGATGGAAAGAAGAACCTTTTGTTGAAAGTGGGATGGAAAGAAGGAGCTTTTGATGAAGGTAGGATGGACAGAAGAACTTTTTGATGAAGGCAGGGTGGACATAAAAACCTTTTGATGAATGTAGGATGGAGAGAAGAACCTTTTGTTGTAGGTGGGATGGAGAGAAGGAGCTTTTGATGAAGGTAGGATGGGCAGAAGAACTTTTGATGAAGGTATAGTGAACAGAAGCTTTTGATGAAGGTAGGATGGAGAGAAGAACCTTTTGTTGAAGGTGGGATGGGCAGAAGAACTTTTTGAAGAAGGTATAGTGAACAGAAGCTTTTGATAAAGGTAGGGTGGAGAGAAGAACCTTTTGTTGAAGGTAAGGTGGAGAGAAAAAGATTTTTCCCTAAGATGGACAATCTCAATGCGCTCCTGAATTCTAGTTAGAAAAGAAAACACCCCCTTCTCCTGCCAATGTGGTGGTTTGAAGGAGCCCAAACCCAGCTTCTTAGATGCCCCATTATTCTCCTTTTTTAAAAATAGTAAAGGGAATCAGGTTTGTAGCAAAACATCCCTCCTCTCTACCATCTTATCTTCTTTTCCAGAAACAGTCCTGCCTTTCTGGAAATGAGGAATGGCAGTTCGGTGGTTGGTTGAGGAGTGGACCCAGGTGAATCAGGGAGGTGGACATCTCACCATCAGAGGTAGCTGAACATTCAGGGCTCAGGGATGGTTTCTAATGCCAGCCTTTTTCAGCAGGTGCCCTCAAATTTCCCAAGTGTGAGCAAAAACTTGAGAATCTCTCCTCTTCCCCTTCCATCCAGTCTCCCTTCATGGGGCGGTCATGTTGTCTTGGTGCATTGTGCTTGGTTTTTTGAAAGACTTTGAACCAACCAACATCTCTGACACATTCACCATTTCCCGTTTTGCCCAAAGATGCCTTCTAAATCCTTTCAAACTTAGAATAGAAGAACAGAATTGGAAGGGACCTTAGAGGTCTCCTAGTCCAACCCCCTGCCTAGGCAGGAAACCCTACACCCCTTCAGACAAGTGGATATCCAACATCTTCTTAAAAAACCTCCAGTATTGGAGCATTCACAACTTCTGGAGGCAAGTTGTTCCACTGATTAATTGTTCTCACTGTCAGGAAATTTCTTCTTAGTTCTAGGTTGCTTCTCTCCTTGATTAGTTTCCACCCATTGCTTCTTGTCCCGCCTTCAGGTGCTTGGGAGAATAGCTTGACTCCCTCTTCTCTGTGGCAGCCCCTGAGATATTGGAAGACTGCTATCATGTCTCCCCTAGTCCTTCTTTTCATTCAACTAGACATACCCAGTTCCTGCAACCGTTCTTCATATGTTTTAGCCTCCAGTCCCCTAATCCTCTTGGTTGCTCTTCTCTGCCCTCTTTCTAGAGTCTCCACATCTTTTCTACATCGTGGCAACCAAAACTGGACGCCATATTCCAAGTGTGGCTTTACCAAGGCCTTATAAAGTGGTATTAACACTTCACGTGATCTTGATTCTATCCCTCTGTTGATGCAGTCTAGAACTGTGTTGGCTTTTTTGGCAGCTGCCGCTCACGGCTGGTTCAAATGTCCCTTCTTCTCTGAAATAGGGGGGGGGGAACCCTCCCCCCCAGAAATTTGCCATCATTCCCTCCTGTCCCTTCAAGTTGCTCTCTGTCTTTTTCCACGCCCAGATGTCTTAACGGTGTCCACAGCTCTTGGCCACGGAGAATTGCAATGCTGAAATGATATTCCTCTGATTGTTGTTGTTGTTGTTTTTTTGTTATCCTTCTTTCCGAGATTAATAAGGGAACCCGGGAGAGACGAGTTGAGTTGAGAGAGGAGAGAAAATTAGCAATTAGCAACGCAGCCAAGCCCCTGGTGACCTCTGGGCTTCAGGGACGTTACTCCTTATGACCAGCTGCAAAGCGTTGTCGGGGCGGGGCGATCCCTGAGAAGGTCCTCAAGAGAAGGCAGGGCAGGAAGTCCAGTGGATTGTCCCAGCCTGGGTGCAAAATTGTGAGCGACCCTCATGGTGATGCCAAGAAGGATTGACAGAGGTCCCTTTGAATTGTCCGTCGCCCTCTTAGTGTAGGAGAGGGCAGGACCCAATTCTCTAACCAGTGCAGAATTTGATGGAAGTACAGCCCAAGGGTGAAATTCAGCAGGTTCTGATGGGTTCTGGAGAACCGGTAGCAGAGATTTTCAGTAGTTTGGAGAACTGGCAAATACCACCTCTGGCTGTCCCTTGGAGTGGGAAGGGAATGGGGATTTTGCAGTATCCTTCCCCTGGAGTGGGGAGGAAATGGGGATTTTGCAGTATCCTTCCCCTGCAGTGGGGAGGGAAAGGGGATTTCACAGTATCCTTTCCCTGGAATGGGAAGGGAATGGGGATTTTGCAGTATCCTTCCCCTGGAGTAGGAAGGGAGTGGGGATTTTGCAGTATCCTTCCCCTGCAGTGGGGAGGGAAAGGGGATTTCATAGTATCCTTTCCCTGGAGTGGGAAGGGAATGGGGATTTCGCAGTATCCTTTCCCTGGAATGGGGAGGGAATGGGGATTTTGCAGTATCCTTCCCCTGGAGTGGGAAGGGAAAGGGGATTTCATAGTATCCTTTCCCTGGAGTGGGAAGGGAATGGGGATTTCGCAGTATCCTTTCCCTGGAATGGGGAGGGAATGGGGATTTTGCAGTATCCTTCCCCTGGAATGGGAAGGGAATGGGGATTTTGCAGCATCCTTCCCCCTGGAGTGGGAAGGGAAAGGGGATTTCATAGTATCCTTTCCCTGGAGTGGGAAGGGAATGGGGATTTCGCAGTATCCTTTCCCTGGAGTGGGAAGGCAGTGGGGATTTTGCAGTATCCTTTCCCCTGGAATGGGAAGGGAATGGGGATTTTGCAGCATCCTTCCCCCTGGAGTGGGGAGGGAATGGGATTTTGCATTATCCTTCCCCTGGAATGGGATTTTGCAGTATCCTTCCCCCTGGAGTGGGGAGAGAATGGGAATTTTGCAGTATCTTTCCCCCTGGATGGGGAGGGAATAGGATTTTGCATTATCCTTCTCCTGGAGTGTGGAGAGAATAGGGATTTTGCATTATCCTTCCCCTGGAGTGAGGAGAGAATAGGGTTTTTGCAGTATCCATCCCCAGGAGTGGGGAGGGAATGGGGCTTTTGCAGTTTCCTTCCCCTGCCACGCCCACCAAGTTACACCCACAGAACCAGTAGTAAAAAAAATTGAATTTCACCACTGGTCCCACCCTCTTCCCTTCTCCAGAGCACTCTATCCTTAGAATGTAGCGCGAAGGAGCCACAGAGCGTTTCACTGAGAAACTGACTTGTCCACCGTACAAGTTGGAGATGTCCCTGGGAAGGGGTGCTGTTTTGGGGGAAACAACATGCCCTGAAAATAAGAGCAGAGGGAGGAGGGGTGCCAGACTCTTCCCCTCAAAGGAGAACGGGGCCTTTTCCAGCCAGACAAGACAAGGAAGCCCACCCCCCACCCACCCACCCCGCACGCACGCACGGGTCGCCAGGCTGAAAGGAGGGAAACTGATCAAAGGTGTGGACAGCTGGAGCTTTCCCGATAAGGCCGGTATTAAGGCTTATCGGGCGCAGGGATGAGGCCTATCCCGTTGCAGTCAATAAGGGCTTGAAAACGGATCACGGCTCCCCCGGGAATCCCAGCAGAGAGCGGGGAGGGGGGGGCTGCGATTTAATCGCAGCTCTGCAGCCAGAGGGGACCGAAACAGGCTTCTCCCACCCACCCACCCCTCAACCCTCCTCCCCATCCGGGCTTCTGCTCTGTAGCCCCCACGCGGGTTACAAACAGGGACAGTCCCGGGGACAAAGGAATAATGTTTTCAACCACACAGAGGGGAGGGCCAGGGGTAGCGGAGGGATGGGTGAGTGTGTCCCCCAGGCCCATCTCTGACAGCAAACAAGGCAATCAAATGCCGCTCGTCTTTGGCCAGGGGGATCTCGAGTCACCGTAAGCAAGCGTGGGCACCGTTTTTTTTTTCTTCTGTGGGGCATCAAGGCTCCCTCATTCCCACCGGGGGAAGAATTGCCCCCTTCTTCTGTTTTTGGCTTGCCAAAGAGCCTCTCCCTGCCCAAACTCAGGTGGCACAGAGGAAAAAATCACAGACCAGCCTGGCTTTCTCCATCCAAATGGAGAAAAAGCCAATCCAGTTCTAGGCAGCATCAACAGAGGGACAGAATCAAGATCACGTGAAGTGTTGATACCACTTTATAAGGCCTTGGTGAGGCCACACTTGGAATACGGCATTCATTTTTGGTCGCCACGATGTAGAAAAGATTCGGAGACTCTAGAAAGAGTGCAGAGAAGAGCAACCAAGAGGATTAGGGGACTGGAAGCTAAAACATACGATGAACGGTTGCAGGAACTGGGTATGTCTAGTTGAATGAAGAGAAGGACTAGGGGAGACATGATAGTAATCTTCCAATATCTCAGGGGCTGCCCCAAAGAAGAGGGAGTCAAGCTATTCTCCAAAGCTGAAGGCAGGACAAGAAGCAATGGGTGGAAACTAGTCAAGGAGAGAAGCAACATAGAACCAAGGAGAAATTTCCTGACCGTTGTTAGAACAATTAACCAGTGAAACAACTTGCCTCCAGAAGCTGTGAATGCTCCAACACGGGACGTTTTGGAGAAGATGTTGGATAACCATTTGTCTGAAGTGGTGTAGGGTTTCCTGCTTAGGCAGGGGGTTCGACTAGAGGACCTCCAAGGTCCCTTCCAACTCTGTTATACTATTCTATTCTAAATTCTACCACCCACTCACTCCCTGCACTCCCCTCCACTTTATCGCTCTGAGGCCATTCTGCCTCTGTCCCCTTCCAGCCTGCCTCATGGGGGCCTGGGAACCCCAAGGGGCGCAGGGGGGCACCTCCTTAGTGCAAAGTAGGACTGTGGACTGATAAAGGCCCTTTTTGCATCCAGAGATGTGTCCATCCCCAAAGAGGTCAATATTTGGGTTGCAGTGCAGCCCCGCCAAGGTCAGTTGGTGTGAGGAGATGGCTGAATTCCCTCTCTAGGCCTGGCTGGAGCATTTGCAGGCCTCTCTTTTTCCTGGCAAGAGTCCAAAACCCACCTGCAGGGAGGTCTCTTCGCCTTCTTCTCCTCCATCTTATCTTCCCCTCCTCCGTCTTCTCCTCTTCCACCTTTCTCCTTCTCCATCTCTGTTCCTCCCTTCTCCTATCCCAATCTCTATCTTCTCCTCTTCTGCCATCTTCCTCCTTCTCTTTCTTCTCTTTCGCCATCTTCTCCTCTTCCTTCTCCATCTTAGCTTCCCCTCCTCCGTCTTCTCCTCTTCCACCTTCCTCCTTCTCTGTTCTTTCCTTCTCCTCTTCTATCTCAATCTCTATCTTCTCCTCTTCCTCCATCTCTTTCTTCTCTACCTATCTTCTCCTCTTCCACCTTTCTCCATCTCCTTCTCTTTTTCTCTTCCTCCCTTCTCCTCTTCTATCTCAATCTCTATTTTCTCCTCTTCCTCCTTCTCTTTCTTCCCTACCTATCTTCTCCTCATCCTTCTCCATCTTAGCTTCCCCTCCTCCGTCTTCTCCTCTTCCACCTTTCTCCTTCTCTGTTCTTTCCTTCTCCTCTTCTATCTCAATCTCTATCTTCTCCTCTTCCTCCTTCTCTTTCTTCTCTACCTATCTTCTCCTCTTCCACCTTTCTCCATCTCCTTCTCTTTTTCTCTTCCTCCCTTCTCCTCTTCTATCTCCATCTCTATTGTCTCTGCTTCCTCCTTCTCTTTCTTCTCTACCTATCCTCTTCCGCCTTTCTCTTTCTCTGTTCCTTCCTTCTCCTCTTCCATCTCAATCTCTATCTTCTCCTCTTCCTCCATCTTCTCCTTCATTTTCGCCGTCTTCGCCTCTTCTTCCACCTCCACTTTCTCTCCTTCCTCTTCTTCCCTTTCTTCTCCATCTCCTCATTCTCCATCTTCACCTTCATCCCCACCTTCTGAGATGCCGGCCCATGCCACCCAGCCCCCTTCCCGGTGCCACCTTAGCCCCCCCCCCCGCTTCCCTGTCCCTTCCCTGCGCCCCATCTAGGCCCCCTTTTCCTCCTCTGCTCATTTGTTCTCCCCTCCTTTGATGTCGAGGAGAGCCGCCTGCCCATCGCTGCCGCCGCTGCCTCTGCCGTTGCTGCCATGGAGGGATCAGAAGTTTGCTGTGTCTTCCGCGGCCTCCTTCTTTGATCCGTGTCCTGAGGCCCCCTTGACGGCGGGGGGGGGGGGAAATTGGAAAAAAAAACGACACAAAACGAGTCACTCAGAGTGATTCCTGACAAGTGTCTCCTTGAGATAAGGAAGCCGTGGGTGTCTTGGGTCTCCCCCCGCCCTTTTCATTTTTAATACCTCTCTTGCTTTTCCCTCAGAAGCGGCTGCCTTCAACCGCCGAGGAGAGCAACCGAGCCCTTTTTTAAAATTATTTTTCTCTCTCTTTTTCTCTCTCTTTCTGTCTCTCTCTTTTTCCCTCTCATTTTCTCTCTTTCTTTCTTTTTTCTCTCTTTCTCTCACTCTTTTTCTCTTTTTCTCTCTTTCTTTCTCTTAAACTCTCTCTTTTTTCTTTCTCTCTCTTTCTCTTTCTTTCTCCTTTTTCTTACTCTCTTTCACTCTCTTTTTCTCTTTTCTCTCTCTCTGTTTCTCTCTCTCTTAAACACTCTTTCTCTCTCCCTTTTTTCTCTCTTTCTGTCTCTTTCTTTCTGTCTCTTTTTTCTCTCTTTTTCTCTTTCTTCTCTTTTT
>NW_022473678.1:0-51503 GCF_009769535.1 Thamnophis elegans | reverse complement strand
TTGATGGCCAGCTAAGCCATTACAAAGGCAGCCCCATATCCCTTAGCTTGGACCCCCAGGTTGCACCAATCAGACTGAAGGCCTGCAGGGTGCCCTTTGCATTAAGGCCAAAGGTTGAAGCTGAGCTCGATAAGCTCGTGGCGCAGGGCATACTGGAGCCCATCGACCACTCACCTTGGGAGACCCCCATTGTGATTGCGGTGAAGGCCGACGGCTCCATTAGGATCTGCGCCGACTATAAGTCGACCATCAACCTTGGCCTTCAGGCAAACCCCTATCCAGTCCCTGTTGTACAGCACCTGCTCCATTCCTTGGGGCAGGGCCGTATTTTCGCTAAACTGGATATGGCGCAGGCCTACCAGCAACTCCCTGTGGATGACGATGCGGCGGCTGCCCAAACCATCGTCACCCACCGGGGGGCTTTCCGTTGTCGCCGCCTTCAATTCGGCGTTTCCGTTGCCCCGGGAATTTTCCAGAGCCTCATGGAACGTCTGCTCCATGGGCTCCCTGGAGTGGTACCTTACTTTGATGACGTCCTGATCGCTGCTGACAGCCGCTCAGACCTCATCAAAGTACTGAGGAAAGTCCTCGACCGTTTCAGGGGCGCGGGTCTTAAATTTAAACGCAGCAAATGTTTCTTTGCTGTGCCCCAAGTGGATTTCCTGGGCTTCACAATTGATGCCCAGGGAATTCATCCTACCCCTTCTAAATTGGCAGCTATCAGGAACGCTCCCACTCCTACTACAAAGGCGCAGCTCCAATCGTTCCTGGGGCTTCTAAATTTCTATGCGCCTTTCATCCCTCACAAGGCATCACTAGCCGAGCCGCTACATCGGTTGCTCGACCGATCCGCGCCTTGGCAATGGGGCAGCCGCGAAGCGCATGCATTCGCGGCTGTCAAATCCCTGCTGACGTCAGAGGCAGTCTTAGTGCAATATAGCGACAAGATGCCCCTGACTCTAGCATGTGATGCCTCCCCCGTCGGTTTGGGGGCTGTTCTGAGTCACGTCCTGCCCAACGGCTCAGAAGCCCCCATAGCTTTTTATTCCAGAACACTGTCCTCGGCTGAGAGGAACTACAGCCAGATTGACAAGGAGGCTCTGGCTGCAGTGTCTGGAATCAAAAAGTTTCATGACTACCTATACGGGCGGCACTTCACCCTATTCACAGACCATAAGCCACTCCTTGGGCTACTGGCTGGTGATAGACCGACCCCTCCTATCCTGTCCCCAAGGATGACCCGCTGGACGGAGTTCTTAGCGGCGTATTCTTACGCCCTGTGCTACCGTCCGGGCAAGCAAATAGGGCATGCAGATGCCCTTAGTCGCTGCCCTCTTCCGGACACGGAAGATCAAGCGGTTCCTTGCCGTTCTGTTCTGGCAATTGCTCAGTTAGAATTGCCATTGACTTCTACCGATGTGGCCGCCTACTCTCGGTCTGACCCCACACTGTCACAGCTATTGAACTGGGTCCTGAGAGGCTGGCCTGCGGGTGAGTTACCACCTCAGTTCAAGCACTTCAAGAACAGACAGTGGGAGCTTTCTATACATTCAGGCTGCCTACTGTGGGGCGACCGTGTGGTCATCCCAACGGTCCTCCGACAACAGATTCTGCAACGTCTCCATGAAAGTCACCCCGGAGTAAGCAGAATGAAGGCCCTTGCTCGCAGTTTCGTTTGGTGGCCAGGGTTAGATGCAGAGATCGAAGCCTGGGTCGCCAAATGCGAAACCTGCCAGCAGTCCCGACCATCTCCTCCTTCCTCTCCCTCCCGGGAATGGGAGATGCCTCGGGGTCCCTGGTCTAGAATACATATAGATTTCGCTGGCCCCTTTCACGGCCAGACTTTCCTTATAGTTGTGGACGCGTACTCTCGATGGGTGGAAGTATTGCTCATGCACTCCACCACATCTGACAGTACTGTGCGAGCCTTGCGACGATTGTTCGCAACCCACGGGTTGCCGGACACAGTAGTGTCCGACAATGGCCCGCAATTCACGTCTACAACGTTCCAAACATACCTGGCCGAGCAAGGGGTCCGCCACGCGCTGGTTGCCCCTTACCACCCGGCCAGCAATGGCCGAGCGGAAAGGGCGGTTAGATCTGCCAAGGAGGCTTTGGGCCGTCTAAACCGTGGAGACTGGCAGGCAAGGGTGGATGCTTACTTATTGGCACAGCACTCCACACCTTGCCCCCTGACACAGAAAAGCCCCGCGGAGATGTTGATGGGCAGGCGCCTGCGGACCACCCTGGATAGATTGCATCCCGTCTATTCAGGAATTCAGTCTGGCAACCTGGGGCCTCCAACCCCCTCCCGCACTTTTAAGCCTGGGGACCTGGTTTGGGCTAGAAACTATGGAGGAGAGACGAGATGGGTGCCTGCAATTATAACCGAAATAACAGGGCCCGTTTCCTACAGGATTCGAGTTTCAGATGGATCAACCTGGAGAAGACACCTGGATCAATTGAGACAACGACGGTCATCAGAAAATGATTCTCAAGCCGACACGCAAGGTCCTGGCTTAACCGTTTCTCAGCCAGACCTGAACCCGCAACCGCAGTTAAATAACCACAACTCTCCAGCCTTCTCCAATCCAGGCCAGCCTAGCTCAGTATCACAGCCCAGCAGTGCTTCTCAATCCGGAGTTGAAAACCCCAACCCATTACGTTTAGGCCAACATAGACCTAGCCTTCCCCTTCCAGAGGCCGCCTACCGGCCTAGTCATAAGCCGTCAACATCCTCGGCCGCGCCCCCTTCGCCCAGCTTACCATTCAGTGGGAGTCATCCATTCAGGGTTCCTCTGCCATCAGACGTCACCTGGAGCTTCACTCCCCGAGGGGAGGAGCTCAGACAGGGACATCAATGCGATGATCCGCCTGCAATGCAATTGCGGCGTTCGGGGCGTGTCCGCCGTTCTCCTGTATACTTACAAGACTACGCATGCGCAAACATCACGCATGCGCACAGCTGGGGGGGAAGAAGTGTTGTATAGTAAAAGTTAGTCCTCGCTGTTACGAATGACAGCTCGGCAGCAGCCAGGCGCGTCTTAGCCAATCAGACGCGCCTGTCAGTTGCCGGGCGAGTCTGAGGAACTATAAAAGGCAGACTCGTTCAAACTGTCAGTTGTTCAGCACCAGAGCAGACGAACACTCCAGTCCAGCTGGAGCTGCTTCTCTGCCTCTCTCTCTACACAGATCATCCTTCTGTTGCTACATTGTTAAACCAGCACCCTGCCTGGTTGTTACCTGTTACTGTTACAAGTTGTGTTAAAATAAATTGGTTACAGAGTTACCGGACACGAGCCTCTGTCCTCTTGAAAAAAAATGCACCTTTGGGACTGCTGTTGCTCTCTTCAATTTAAGCATATTCTAACAGATCAATGTGGACCAAATGCTTTGGTATTTCAACTGCATCTGAAATGCCTTATTAGTTGCCTGAATCTAAGACAGAGTTAAAATGGACAACAAAACTTTATCAAAAAAAACTCAAGAACATTTTTGAAGTCTACATTTTGGGATATTCCAAACATCCACTAAAGAGGTGGAATCTCTGATAATGTCCCATTCCTAAATTCAAGGTTTTTTTAAAATGTTAAACCATAAACAGATACTTTGATTAATCAAAAATTGCATTTAGGGCATACTTGTCTCATCCAGAGAATGTATCTGATAGTATGAACACGAAATTTCCTATGTTGGAGATATAAAAATATTGAGTGCAGTGACCCAAATCATACGATCATGTAACGATTTGCTATCTTTTGAGGACAAAGTAGGTTTATGACAAAAAAGGCTGAATTACATTACAACAATTAATGAGTGGAATGATTTCCCTTCAGAAGTTGTGGATATTCCAGCACTGGAAGTTTTTAAGAAGAGATTGGACAACGATTTGTCTGAAATGGTGTCAGGTTTCCTGCCTGAGCAGGGGGCTGGACTAGGAGACCTCCAAGGTCCCTTCCATCTCTATAATTCTGCTATATACCTACGTTTTGGAATATGACTGCTTATGAGAATTATGGCTATATTGAGCATGAGATGTGGCTAAAAAGAATCATATTGCAATATTGGAGAAGTCATATCATTCCAGATGTTAAGAAATGACTTTCAGAAATGAATGGTCTATTTCAGGCAGTAAATTCTACAAATCCAAGGATACTGTAATATGTGTTACTATGACAAAGGTTATGTGATATTTTACAGTAATGTTTTGTACTCATTATGTTGGCATGCTGTATTTTACAGTGTCTATTGATTAGGAGAGAAAGAGAGAGAGGGGGGAGGGAGGGAGGGAGGGAGGAGGGAGAGAGAGAGAGAGAGAGAGAGAGAGAGAGAGAGAGAGAGAGAGAGAGAGTGAGTGAGTTTAGGATTGTTTTTTTCCCATCCATTCTTTCTATTATTTCTTTTTCTTAACATTTAATATGGGCTAGTTAATTATGTATTTTAAAAAATGTTAAAAATTAAAAAGGAGCAAAATTAATCAACACATTTCCTGAAGATGGGGCGCATAGAAAATTACAGCATTTATTTCTTTTAAAGAAGTTTTATTTTATTTTGTTTTGCTGCTGACAGGCTGGCCTTTTCCAATTTCTGGAGGGAGGGAAAGAGTGAGGGAGGGAGAGAGAGAGGGAGAGAGGGAGGGAGAGAGGGAGGGAGGGAGAGAGGAGGGGAGGGAGAGAGGAAGGGAGGGAGAGAGGGAGAGGGAGATAGGAAGGGAGAGAGGGAGGAAGGGAGAGAGGAGGGGAGGGAGAGAGGAGGGGAGGGAGAGAGGAAGGGAGGGAGAGAGGGAGGGAGAGTGGGAGGGAGAGAGGGAGGGAGAGAGGAGGGGAGGGAGAGAGGAAGGGCGGGAGAGAGGAAGGGAGGGAGAGAGGGAGAGAGGGAGAGAGAGAGGAGAGAGGAGGGAGAGAGAGAGGGAGGGAGAGAGGAGGGGAGGGAGAGAGGAAGGGAGGGAGAGAGGGAGGGAGGGAGAGAGGGAGAGAGAGAGAGGGGGGGGAAGAGGGAGGGAGAGAGGAGGGGAGGGAGAGAGGGAGGAAGGGAGAGAGAGGGAAGGAAGGAAATCTCAGAAGTTTTCTCAGAGAAACACTTTCTGAGACATTTTATTTTAATAACATTTGACGACCTTGTCTGCCAAACAAATTATATAAACTTCACCAGAGTTCCATGTGGTAGGTAAAGAACCAATTCTTTCAACTGCTATTTAAGAAAAGGGTTTCCACACAGCATTTTGTCTATAAATGAGAATTAACTTACAGCCAGCTAGAAATGTATAATTTGCATTTTTTTTTTAAAAAAACTTGAGAACGAGACTACTGGAAGACATTGCTGAGAGTACTAAATAAAATGTTTAAGATACCAATTATGCCAGATGGTATTAAATAATTGATACATTTTTTTTCTCACTCCCAAAAAAGTACCGTGTCATAAAGCAGAAGAAGGTAACTGATTGCTTATATGACATAAAGCTCTATAAGAGCTAGCTAGCTCTTGTTACATTATTTGACATTTAGCGTGAGACTGATACACTCTCGAAATAATGCCTGTGCTTAAAAGATATTAACAAGTTTCTATAAAATCTGGACAACCAGATTGCAGTGCTGGAGGGCTTTTGACTCTATGCAGCAATCTGTTTGTCTCTTGACAATAAAAAAGACACAAATTCAATGTTTTTGGGCACTGCATTCTGTCATGGAATAAATACTTTGTGTTGGAGCAGAGAAAAAAAAAACATTGGCCATTGAGCATCATTGCATATCTCAAGGGAAATAGAACATCTGGCATTGAGCAATGTTGTCTAAAAAAATCCCCCAAACCTTGAAGGTAGTTAAAGTGGTAAGGCTTTTTTGGGATTGTCTCTTGCAAGTCATAGATATTTTTTTCTTTTAATATTATTCTACTCAAAACCATCATCTCTGTTTTTTCTAGAAACATAAAGTTGGAAATGAAGAGTAGTGAATAAATGCGGAAAGTGTATAGTTGTAATGCGTAGAGTTCGTTTACCTGATATTGATACAATAAGATTCCATCAGAGGTGGGTTCCTACCAGTTCGCACCAGTTCGGAAGAACTGGTTGGTCAAATCTATCGAACCGGTTAGAAGAGGTTCCACCAGTGGACCCGGAAAGCAGGCCACACCTACAGAAGAGGTTCCAAAAATTTTTGAAACCCACCACTGACACACACACACACACACACACACACACACACACACACACACAGACAGACACAGAGAGAGAGAGAAAGAGAAAGAAAGGAAGAAAGAAATAAAAAAGAAAAAAGAAAGAAAGAGAGAGATGAAAGAAAAAAAGGAAAAAGGGACAGAGAGACAAAAGGAAAGAGAGAGAGAGAGAGAGAGAGAGAGAGAGAGAGAGAGAGAGAGAGAGAGAGAGAGAAAGAAAACACATGGCCAGCAAGCCACTCCCACCAGGTCACATGGTCGGCAAGCCATTCCCACAAAGGAGGCCACACCAACAGAAAATTTTGAAACCCACCACTGGATTCCACGGGCAATAGATGAAATGTGCAACCAATTGGATAATTCTAGTGGATCACATCCCAGAATTCTGAAGGAGCTGGCAGATGTGATATTGGAACCATTAAACCATATATTTCAGAGACACCTGGAGCACTGGAGAATATCAGAAGACTGGAAAAGACTGATGTGCCTCCCATCTTCAAAAAAGGAGAGAAAAAAAAATCAGATCTAGGAAACTACAGATCAATCAGCCTGTCATCAGTACCTGGGATGATTCTGAAAAAGATAATCAAGCAACAGATTTGTGAACCTAGAAGCAACTGGTTATAACTTTGTATAACCAGAAGTCAACGCAGGTTTTCAGAAACAGATCATGCCAAATAAAACATACAAATTAAGTCATTTATCCCAGTTTAAGCCCATATTACAATTCACAGGATGCAATTTCCACAAGGATGGTATCACACATGTGGTGTAAAAAGATGGAAACCCAAGTGATAACATATATTTTTTTATTTAATATACGGTTGGGAATTATGGATACTTCTTCTCTCCGCTGGCCTGTTAACATCAGGCTTTTACTGTAGAATACAGATATTTTATAGTATTGCATATACTTCTGTGTTGTGGCCCAGCAGGAGCCGTTGGAGTTGCCACCAGACTCCAACAGCGAGGGGCTCTATGAGTCGGCCCTGGAGGATGTGGAGGACGCTGGACAGGGTTCTGACTCTGAGCAGGGCGCAGAGAGACTGGTTGGCTACCAGGTGGCACCTGAGCCTTGGATCAGTGGTGAGGGGACAAGGGAGAGTGATCCAGAAACCAACAGTGAGTTGTTCCAGGATGCACGCTGTCAAAGACCTACTTGGCATCAAGAACAACTACGTAATTGCAGGAGGTAATTATGCTCAGCTGATGGTCATTAGGCTCCTCTCCAGACTATAAAAGAGACTGCTTGTGCCACGCCCTTCTTGCAGAAATCAACGCTTGGACTAAAGAGAAACTAACTTGGCAGGCTGGATTGCTGCCAGAGTTAGTCTGAATTGCGGCCAAGGTTTGTTGGACTTGCTGCCAAGGTCCTTATCTGTTTGTTTATTTGGCTTTCAGCCACCGAGATTCTAGTCTTGTTATTAAAGGACATTCCATTTTACGCTTGTCTTGGCTTTCGTTACTGGACGGAGGAGGGGATCAGAACACTTATGCAAGTCACTTGCTAAAGAATACTAGAAGACCCAACCCCATGGAGAGGTACATAATATATTTTCAGAACCTTAATTTCATTAAAAAAGTTCTCATTGGAGATCTTTATCCAGTTCTGGAGACACTGAGACAAACTCAAGAAACTTCTGCAGTGGTGTGGAGAGCAAGGGGAGGAAGAAACTTGGCAGGTGACAAGTAAGTTTTTTATTCTGTCGATCAAATCCTCTGGGAACAAAATTATGTGGCAACAATAGAATGGAGAAGTCTTTGTAGCTTATTTGAGGGATATAAATGTTATTATAAAAGTTAATTACCAATAGAGTTCCAGATTTCATATTTTTCAGATAATGTCAGAGTAAATTTATGTTGGTGTGTGTATGCGTGTGAAAATGAGAAAGCGAAGAAAGTTACTTCAATAAAGTGGGCTTGTGAAAGAGGAATGAGTGTTGGGGGAGAAGCTACAATTACATTTCTTTTAGGAACAGTTCTACATCACATGCAAGCCAAGCTGGCAGAATCAACAGAAAATGCTTCTCATATTTTTTTCCATCCTCGATTTAGATTATTAAAAAGCACTTCGGAAATCTAAATCTAAACAAGAGTTTTTAGAAAACATTTTACCTTTTAGTAGGAAAGGAAGGAAGGAAGGAAGGGAAAAAGGAAGGAAAGAAAAGAATGAAAGAGAAGAAGAAAAGGAAGAGGAGGAGGAAAGGGAAGAAGAAATGGAGGAAAAGTGATGATGTGAGCTATGTATACCAACTTCTGTTCTTGTTATTCAACTTTTATATGACAATTTGAGCCACAGTCTCAGTTTAGCCACATTCAATTATCCAAATAATGTCAACATTTGGATGACCCTGGAAAGTTTTGGAAACTTAAATTAATTGTGGTTGATTTATAACCAAGTCCAATTTGAAGTTTTGAAACTAATCTTTTACCCTAACTGTTTCAGGATCAGAAACATGCCTCCAATATTTGAAGTTCAGGACTCAAGATCCTTTGTTTTCAGAAGTGAGAAAGGTATCCATGGAAGAGGGGGTCTTCCCTGTTACATTATGGAGGTTTTTTTACAAGGATTCTTTGCTCAAAAGTACATCAAAGTAGAACATTCCTTATAGGAAACTCGGTGAATGCTACCAACTTCTGTTCATCAAAATAGTTATGCTGATTGACTTCACTTAGTAACAATAACTCTGTCAGTGTTCTAAGTATAATGTAGAATTAAATCAGATTCCAAGGCAAAACGATCCTTAAAGTTCCAATTTAATAAATCAGACATCTTAGCACATCTGTGGAAATCCCAATTCTGGAAATTACATCAGAATCCCACCCAGTTAAAAGTTCATGATCTTGTCTCCACACCTACAAATCTACCACATGGTCCAATCTTCTTCTTCCACACTGACATCTCCACCCAGCTGCTTCCAGTCAGGTGCAGAGGTGCGGAGACATAAGATGATCTTGGCTTCTAGAAAAGAATGACAACAACACGTTCCACCATTCTACTCCTTTCTATTCCCCCCTCCCAACTACTACACTAATGAAACAGCATAATGAAATAAGAGAGTGTGGCAGGCCAAAGATCCTAAAAGGGATATAACTACAGGCCTGACAAACTCCTGCAAGTTTATGAAATGCATGCAAAGACACCACTTATTACAAGCTGAATCAGCTGATTGTGGCAGATAGACCATGCCTCTATTTTTTCTTGTGACATGTCCACTTCTGATTCATAAGCAATCTTATCCTCATGGACCATTTCATCTCAGTTCCTATGAACCTACTTTTATGAAGGTGTGTCCTCTAGATGTCCACCTTTACAGTTGTATGTCATGTCCACTTTTTTTTAAACACAGTCTTGTGAGTTATATGGAGACTCTTGAAGATCATTTGTGTGATATTTAGCATGCAAGCCAGCAAGATACTCGAAGCTATTAAACGTCTTATGACTTTAAAAAAGCTAGAAAGCAATACTAGAGCCGAGGTGGCGCAGTGGTTAGGGTGCAGTACTGCAGGCCACTTCAGCTGACTGTTATCTGCAGTTCAGCGGTTCAAATCTCACCGCCTCAAGGTTGACTCAGCCTTCCATCCTTCCGAGGTGGGTGAAATGAAGACCCAGACTGTGGTGGCGATATGCTGACTCTGTAAACCGCTTAGAGAGGGCTGAAAGCCCTATGAAGCAGTATATAAGTCTAACTGCTATTGCTATTGCTACTACTTTTTTTCAAAAAAAATCACAATGCATCACACATGGAACTTTTAAAAAAAGTTTTTCACTGTTTAATACACAAATGTCAATACTTGAGAATCTTCTCCCTTCCCACCCACCCGCCTTTCAAATTCTCATTCAGAACATTACAATAAAATCAAGTAATGGCCTGAGCAGATTTAGCAGCCAAAAAAACATGCTAAATGGCAGCTCAGATTGGCAGGAGCTTTAGTGCCCTGTGCCAAGGAAGCTCCTTTGTAGAGGAAGGAAATTACATCTTGAGTATCTCATCTGGACGTAGATTGTCATAGAATGAGCTGGCTCCATTCATTTCACTAAGGAAGGATCATTTTACCTGAAGGAACTCAGCACTGACAATGTTAGCAAATTCTTTCCTCTATAACTTAAAATATATCATCTGGAACATAGGTAAGCTATGTTGTTAAAAATGATGGAGGGATGACACACACAATATGCTCCTAAAAATAGAAAGTGCCTTCTACCAAGGACAAACCATTGATCCATCTAACTCAGCAGAGTCTACATTGATTGACAATTTCAGCATGCAAAGGAAGTACAGATCCATTCTTGTGAGAAGCTTCAGAATGCAATCACATTTATTTGAATGTCTCCCTTTCTCTTCCTTTTGTTGTACTTCTTGTCTGTTTCTTGGACACAGCTTTTATTTCTGCAAAGAGCAGACTAATTACGCTACACAAAGAAAACAATGTTGTAGGTGGGCTAGCAGGAGATGAGCCAGGAACCAGAAGCTTGAGGTGAAGCTGGGAATCCTGAGTGAACTGGAAAATCAAGAGGGCAGCCAAAGGATCCAGGAGGAGCTCATCTCAAAAGAAGGATTTAATGATCAACTTCAATGAATGGGGGGGGGTCAGTCCTGATTTGAGAGTATGTTTGTATAGGGTCAATTGTTCTGACCCCCCTTGTCCCACACCAACACACACTCCGAGCCAGAGATAAGTTACAGCATTTAATTAACAGACAAACAGGTCCTTGGCAGCAACCCAGCACATACAGGCTTGGGCAGCAATAAACACAGATAAGGCTTGGCAGCAATCCAGCCTGCCAAGCTTACAGTAATGTCCTGCAACATTCAATCCTGCATTGACTTCTGCAAAGAGGGACGTGTGCACAAGTAGCTTTTTATAGTCTGGAGAGAAGCCTAATGACCACCAGCTGAGTGCAATCACCTCCTGTAATTGCGTAATTGTTTCTGACGCCTATTAGCTCTTCGATGGCGTGCATCCAGGAACAACTCACTACTGGCTTCCGGCTCACTCTCCCTTGTCTCCTCTCCACTGGTCCAAGGCTCAGGTGCCTCCTGGTGGCCAACCAGCCTCTTTGCGCCCTGCTCGGAGTCGGAATCCTGTCCAGAGTCCTCCACATCCTCCAGAGCTGACTCATAGGGCCCCTCGCTGTCAGAGTCTGGTGGAAGCTCCAACGGCTTCTGCTGGGCCACAACAGTCAATATTCAACATCTCAGTCCATATGCAAAAATAAAATAAAAAATCATAATTCAAGCTTCAGCACCTTATGATAAACAATATTCAATGCTGCCAACAAATCTGTATTATATCTGTATGTAATCTTTTCTTTACCACTGACAAACTAGCATTCTAGGGTTGAGTATTCTGTTTCTCTTACTTTATGGCTTCCAAAGATTCCTTTAACCATAGAAACCATAGTTGCCTCATTCCTCAGAACAATTCTGTTTGTGAGCTGTTTGTCTCCTCTCTAACACAAGCTGGAAATGAAGTCATCTTTTAAAAGAAAAAAGAAATGCTGTCTTCCCTCATTTATATTGGGGGTGGAAGCATTAATTTTTCTCCTTTATTTAAATTTGGACTTTGAGGTCATGGTTTTTTTAAAAAAATTATGGGAGCAAATAATATCCAGTAATCAGAAAATGTCATAGTTGGAAGGAACTCTAGACATCATCTATTCCAGCTCACTGCTGTTCTTTGCTCTCTATAAGCATCAACCTATGGATATCTTGGAGGAAAAGCATCTTACTCCAATTATTATAGCATACTAGCTGATAACCTCGTGTTGTCCGGGTATTTATTTATAGGGGAAAAATGTCCAGACCAAACGTAATTTCTAATATTGGATTTCTTCCCTTACCGGAGGGAGCCCCCTTGGGGATATGAAGCTGTTACCATGGAAACTCCACTGCGCTGAACAGTAGAAGCCATTTTAAGACACAACAGGCTGCATCTTAACAGAACACCTGAGGAGTGTTAGAGATGTCTTACCCCCACGATATTTTTCTCCAGAGAGTAACTCATCTGTGTACCAAGTTTGGTTGAAATTGCTCAAGGCGTTCCAGAGCTATGCTGGAACACACACACGTGCACACAGACATGTGTCTGCATGTGTGAGTTTTTGTAGA
Organism: Thamnophis elegans; assembly: GCF_009769535.1. Lineage (NCBI taxonomy): Eukaryota > Metazoa > Chordata > Lepidosauria > Squamata > Natricidae > Thamnophis > Thamnophis elegans. The sequence goes on along the minus strand of NW_022473678.1, from coordinate 39,219 downwards.
TTTTCACGGGTACAGATATGCAAGACCCAAATACGCCAAGACCTGCATATAGACACACTCACACACACATACATACATACATACATGTGTGTATGTGTGTGTATTCATAGATTTTCATGGGTGTAGGTATGTTGGTCTTGTTGTATTCGGGTCTTTTCCCATGTAATCTTACACGGGAGAAGACCCGAATACAACAAGACCAGCATGCATGTGCGTCCGTCCGTCCGTCCATACACACACACACACACACACACACACACACATTCTTGAATGTCTGCCAAAATATCCCTCTCGTCTCCTTATACCAAAAAGAATGAAAATTGAGGGTGCTTTGAGTGTTTTCTTATGCTTCACGGTTTCATGGGACAGAGCTGCCATTTTTCCTAAATGATTCATCCAGTTCCTCATCAAGGTGATTTCCACGTTCCTTCACAATGCTAACCTAGAGATTGAATATGCAACCCTCTCCCTAAAAGCATTACTCCAACTAAAGGACCCTGTCCTAAGATGCCATTTCTGAGACTGGCTGGACAGAAAGAAGAGGAAGGAGGAAATCCTTGTCTTTTGATGATTTAGAGTTCTCATAAACACTGTTCTCTATTTTGGTGTTTTTGTCTATGAATCTAATAATATAAGGAGGGACTGAATAATAATTACCTGCTGGTGATTCAACTCTGAGGAAGCAGCAAAGAGAGGAGCACGCAGCAAATAAACTTTAAGCCATCTTGACTGCTGTGCAAGTGCTGGCATAGCCCATTAACTAACGTCTCTGGCTCATCCATAAAGATGTAGTTATCTCCAAACACAGGGCTAGAGAGGGTACTACTCTAGTAATCCCATTACGAATCCAAGGTGCGAGGGGATGATCCTTTTTTGCATAGCTCATTTACAGCAGTAAAGCTCTTTTAGGCCTTTCCAGGATTGCATGGCAGCTGGCAAAGGATGTGGGTAATTTCATTATTCATATACCTCTCACACTGATGAGCTGAGAAATATTAATTTCAATCAAAGCCCAACATGAATGAGAGCAAGCTGAAGCAGCCTTCTTTGAAAAGAATCTTACTATGATCTTTCTCATGGTTCCTCTTGGGGCCAAACTATATTTTTGCTATCCCTGCTAAAATCCCATTAATGCCCTAATTTATCCAGAGATCTGGATAAAGCTATTTAGCTCTCATCAGCTAGCCATACCCTTACTGGGATTTGAACCTGGGCTATATTACATACTAGGCAGACTTCTTAGCCATTAGGCCACAGGCTCTTATCCGTTATCAGCGAAGCCAGGGTGAAAGGTATCTATTAGATTTTTACAACCCCTGGTAAGCCCCAATTATGGGAGGAAGCTAACTGCTTCCATCATCTGTCAATCGGCTCGTCACAAGAGTCCATCACGACAGAAACCCAATATTTTTACTGTTGCCTTTGTTATATATAACAAAAATCTGTAAAAATCTAATATATATATAGATAGATAGATAGATAGATAGATAGATAGATAGATAGATAGATAGATAGAGAGAGAGAGATAGGTAGATAGAGATAGAGATAGAGATAGAGATAGAGATAGAGATAGATATAGATATAGATATAGATATAGATATAGATATAGATATAGATATAGATATAGATATAGATAGATATAGATATAGATATAGATATAGATATAGATATAGATATAGATATAGATATAGATATAGATATAGATATAGATATAGATATAGATACACACACACATACATACAAACAAACAAACAAACAAACAAACATACACATACATACACATACATATATATATATATGTTGCATTTGTGCTGATAAATAAATAAAGACTAGTATAGATCTATTTCAAGCTATTTAGCTTGAGAGAGCTTGAAATAGATCTATACTAGTCTCCCTTTATTTATTTATCAGAACAAATGCAACACAAATATAAGAAAGGCAACATTAAAAATAATGGCTTTCTGTCTGGATGGTCTTTTGGGATGAGCCGATAGACAGAGAAAGGAAGCAATATGATTCCTCCCATATTTGGGCATACCAGGGGTTGTGATATATAGCAATTTGGTCTTGATGTTGTGCAATAGACATCAAAGAAAACAATGCAAAGGTTTATGGAACACAACAGTGAGTATAATGTGACCTTACTGGAGATCACTAAGAATAGGGTATTCTTTATTGCCAAGTGTGATTAGACACATGAGGAATTTGTCTCTGGTGCAAAGGCTCTCAGTGTGTATACAAGCGGCAAAGTGATAAATCATACAATAAGGTACAATCATACAATAAGATACAACCAACAAAGTGATAGTCGTAGGAATAGGAGTAGGTAACAGAAAAGTTGAGAAGGATAATAGAAATTCAGTCCTACTACGTGGTTAGATATCCTTAAGTATAAGACAACGCTGTGGGAATTAAGTGTTGAACAGAATGTAATGGTATGGTATGTCCATACTGTATATAGATATACCACAGTGAATTCTTTTGTGTGCAGCTTATGCATTAGAATGGTACATTGCACAGAATGCTTTGGATGTTAGGATAAAGAGAAGCCACAGAAGCACACTTCTCAGAAGTGTGCAGAGATAAGGAGATTTTACAGATTTTTGTTAAAGGCTTTTGCTGCCACAACACTTTCTGCTATGTCTTGTCAAAGAGATAGAGTAGCAGCCCCTGAGAACAACAGCAGCCGTGGGCAATAGGATTTTGATTAGAAATACTCTCTGTGGTCTGCATCTATATTCCTCAGAAGAGGCAGAAAAGGTTCAATGGGTGTTGACAAAATCTTCCAGAGTTAGCATTGCATCAGCTGAGCTAAGATTTTAAGCTTCTCAAAGATCAGACAAGGGAGTGTAATGAAATTAATATCAATCAGATTCTCAGACGATAAAGTAAGGCTTTACCCTTCCTTCCTTCCTTCCTTCCTTCCTTCCTTCCTTCCTCCTCCTCCCTCCCTCCCTCCCTCCCTCCTTCCTTCCTTCCTTCCTTCCTTCCTTCTTTCCTTTGCAGAGGAATGGAATACCAGCCTTGGGGGATTTTTTTTTATCCTGAAGGGGGATGGGAAATAGAAAAACAAAGAAAGAAAGAAATGATTTGTGCATTCTTTCTTTTAAATAAAATGTAGCCCAGCTTTTTCTTAGATGAACATAGGGCAATTAGCAAGAAAGCAATGCAATAGTTTTAAAAAGTATAACATGATATTCTTAAAAAGTGAAATAAAATAAAGCAGTGATACAATTTTTTTTTAAATGATTGAAGCAACCAACGATGGTAATAGGAGTGGTGGTGTATGTTTCTGTGTGTTTGTAAAAAAAAGGGCTAATATGGTGGTCATGACTACATACTTGAAGCTGTAAAAGCATAGAGCAGCAATGTCAAATTCACACCATCACAGCAGTGTCATGTGACATACTGTGACTTCCAACCTTTGCCAAACCGGGCAGGGGCGTGGCCAGTGCATGACGCATCCAGCCCGTGGCCTGCGAGTTTGACACTCCTAATATAGTAAGGTGGCAGGCTGAACCAAGGTAGGCCTCAAGCCTGAACCAGACTAGGGTTTCATGATATTAAGCTTTAACTGTTCATATAGAAATTACAAGGTTTGCTTTTAGGACATAGTGCGGTTAGACAAGGGTTAGAAGGAAGTCTGCACATGAAATATGCTGAGGCAAAACATCTATTTTAGCCTATTTGCTGACTTGGCTATTAATCTGTCTGGTAGACACATATTGTTAGTTCCTCAAAATACATGCTATGTAAAATACATCCTGTAAACATACTTTCTGTAACCCAAGGGCAAATCTTGAGGGGTATTTCCAAAACTAACAGATGGCTTTAGCTAAAAGCGATAAACTATATAAGGAATTTCCTAACTTTCACTCATTGTTCAGACCATTCATTCTGAACCTGCGCAATAAACATTTCCTTCTCTGAAGAGCTGGCTTGTGTGTCCCGTCTTTTCTACAACAATAGGGCTTTGTTTGCTCAGTCCCTATTTCCAACTTTTGGCCCAACTCTACACACTTCTGAAGACCTCCATTAAGACAGATTAACCAGATATTTTCTATGAAGTTGCAAGAATTTGGAACCAATTCACGACCTTAGTATCTTCTTGAAAAGTAAGGTTCTAATGTCCTGTGACAAACTGTACTTTTCTCAGAGGTAATTAAGGACCACTAAGGGGAGAAACGCTCTCCTTGATCTTAAATGAGTATATTTCTAGAGATGGAGAGGGACTGTTGAAAAGTACCAGGATTGGAAAAACTATTTTAAAAACCTTTTATTTTTAATTACATTGTATTACTAATTACAAAGATATGGTACTGGTTCTTCTAATTACTTAGTAAGTGTTGGGGACTTATACTTTAGTACTTTATTAATGAAGACAAACACATACAATGTTTAGTTAGTCCTTTAGAAAAAAATCAGTGAAATGTATCTTTGTATCTTTGTATCACTGGTCTACAAGGAGAAAGTCTTGGAAATGAAAGTTGCTTAATTTTATCAGAATTGGGTCACTAACAAAGGAAAATTAAGTCCTGAGTATTAATTGGCTTCAGTTTCCAAGACAACTTTGACAGCTTCATGTCAAAATTGCATCAAAATAATTCAAAATTACAAGGTGGCGCAGTGGTTAAATGCAGCACTGCAGGCTACTGCTAGATCAGCAGGTCTTGTAATGATGCTCTATAACATTTCTGCAAAATGTGATATAGCAAGGAGAATGGAGCCATACCAATCATTATAAATTTATCTTTTTATTGATACCGATAACATAACTTTCCATTCATGTATTGGTTTTTCATGTAAGATTTTCATGCTTTTTTCATGACAAGCTCTAACATCAGATTAAATGACAAGCTTCCACCTTTATTCAATATCTAAAGTGGTTGTTTTTTTTTGCTTTTCTCTTGCCCCAGAGATAATCCTAACTGCAGTGGGATTATCCCTGAGGAGATTCCAGCAGTAATTGGCAAGCATGGATGGACTCCATTTCCCTTGATAGCTTTTCTCCATGTCTGCAATGTCCTGGTGGGATCTCTTCCCATGCTCATCACTCACTGCCCCACAGTTCAAAGGAAAATAGTCTAAATGTGAGTGTAAGAAGTGAATTTTCAATAACATGTTTGCACCAAGTGCTTTATAGGACCTAAGCAAAATTTACATGTGTTTTTCATAGTCATCTCTTGTGGCCCAGCAGGAGCCGTTGGAGCTGCCACCAGACTCCGACAGAGAAGGGCCCTATGAGTCAACTCTGGATGATGTGGAGGACTCTGGACAGGGTTCTGACTCCGAGCAGGGCACAGAGAGGCTGGTTGGCCACCAGGAGGTATCTGAGCCTTGGACCAGTGGGGAGGAGACAAGGGAGTGTGATCCGGACATCATGCATTGGAGCAGTGGGGAGGAGCCAAGGGAGTTGTTCCTGGATGCTGGCAGCGAAGAGCTAATAGGCGTAAGGAACAGTTGCCCAGTTACAGGAGATAATTGTACTCAGCTGGTGGTAATTAGGCTCCTCTCAAGACTATAAAAGGAATGATTGTGCACACGCCCTTTTGCAGGAGTCAATGTATTCAAGAAAGTGGGAGAACTTTTGTGGCCATCTTGCTGTGCTGGATTGCTGGCAACGTCTTTTCTGTGCTGGATTACTGACAAGGGCCTCTCTGTCTGTTAATAAAGTATCCTTGAAGTATCTTTGTTCTTGGCATGCTTTGGTGTGGGACGAGGGGGGGGGTCAGAACATCATCTGCCCTGATGTCCTCAAAGTGAAGATAAATTTATACATTTCCATGTGATACCATTTTCATGGTTCCTCTGTGCTTTCGCCACCTAATGAGAAGGAAGGACTCACTGGAGAAGAGCCTAATGCTGGGAAAGATTGAGGGCAAAAGAAGAAGGGAATGACAGAGAATGAGGTGGCTAGATGGAGTCACCGAAGCAGTAGGCGTGAGCTTAAATGGGCTCCAGAGGATGGTAGAGGTCAGGAAGGCCTGGAGGAACGTTCATGGGGTTCTGATGGGTTGGACATGGCTTTGCAACTAACAACAATAACAACTTTTCTTTTGTCGAGAAATTAGGAGGCATTGTGATCATTAGACAGTTCCCTCCTTTGTAGGCAAATATACTTTGCCTGTGTATAAATCTTTATTGTGAAATATCTTGGCCAACCAGCAATTTTATCACTTGCTTTCTAATTCATTTAATCAAAATAGGTCAAATTAACACATTTTATCTCGGAGGTCGATAATTTCCCCAAAATTTATAGACCGGTTTAATTTATACCCATGACAGGATGCACAACTCTAAGAGAATAATTGTAGCTATGTTATAACTATTCCAGAGGGATTTTCTTTTAGCCATTGGCTTGTAGATGGCATTTCCTTCCTTTGTCGACCTTAATTGGGTACTGCATTGGATGAAAGCCTTTTGTTATACATTGATAGCAATGACAAATATGTCATTCTATGTCTGCATAGTGCATCTGTTAACTCAAATGTTAGCCTTCTTCTAGATTAGAGGAAGTATAAAACACAAAGAGGAAACTGTCATAGAATCCCTAAAACAGATGAATAGCCCAACAAGATCGATCAGAAAAGTTAGATAAAATGAAAGAACTTTTTGGGTGTTTAAAACCATCCGTCAACAAAAATGAGGAACTATGTAGCTATGTTAAGAGGCAAATCAATATGCTGCCTTTTAGCTTAATCAAGATAGAAAGAAAGTGGGAATCAATGCTTCCCAAGCAACTATCTATATGCCTCCTTTTATAACAAATGTTACTTATATTGGGATGACTATAATTCTAGCCCTGGCAAGGAAATCATCATCATAAATGAGATCCATCTTCTTAAAAATATAGATCAGCATGACTATCCTGGGCTTATTGCATTGAATTTTGAACTTGATTTTTTAAAATATAAATTAACTCTGTATCAAATACTGGAAAATGACCATATCTATTTGTATGTCATTTGCATGCCATTTTTAATGGAAAATTGAATATTTCTATAGATTCCATGAATTCTTTGGCATTCCATTGACTTGGAAATATTTAGGCAGAAAAATGCGATTACAATATGGAGTACGGTTCTTCCGAAATGGCAACAACATTGTCTGCTTATTTGCATGGATTATTTATGAATTATTTTGGCTCATTTCTAAGGAAGAAGTCATGTTTCAGGAACATTCCACTGGAGCTGATGGAAAATAGCTTGCCAACCAAATGAAACAGCTCACATTTACTGACACACATTTATATGTCAATGTCCGTGATTAATTTTGTTTCATCTTCAATATGCCTTTCTAATTCGGAGAAGACAATTTCCTTATGTAGGATCTGAACTTGAGATCAATTTGACAAATTGAAGGTCTCATCAACTGAACTAATTTTTGGTTCTCTTAAAAATAAAGAGCTGCTTTGAGCATCCTCCATTTAATAAAATTCAAGCAATAATTACATGATGAATATATACTATATACATATAAACACAGTAGATGGAGGTCCCAAGCTGTATTTATATTACTAGATTATCAAGAAGGGGAAAATAAAAACAAGTAACAACTAAAGAAAATTATATGTTGGATTCCTTCCTACCACCACTTCCTCTCTCTGCTTTAACTTTTACAAAGTTTTTTTTTTAAAAAAAAATGTTGGGTGAAATTAAATCTAATTTATCTTGTTAGATCTTTTCCCGTAATCGCATTTGCAAATGAGAAACTACATTAAGTGAGTTACTTAGATGAAGAAAAGAGAAATCCCCAAAGAAATTTTCCTTGATGTATATAATTAAGTGCCTTGTTGAAGTCAACTGGAAGGATTCTTTCTTGTTAAGACAATATTTTCTGCTAATTTATTCTAATTAAGCAATATGTCATAAGGTCACTTGTTTAGCTGCTTGTCTCGTTTTTGAACTTTTTAAAAAGCTAAATATCAAGTGGAATAAATAAGATGTTATGAGAAGCCCAAGACCTATTCCCATCAAAGAAGTCTCCCTTATTAGCATCCAACATTCTTTCAAGCTGATTCCAAGAACTAATTTTCCATTTGTTTGAGTTGGCTCTAAAAAATCTTGCCACCTCTAAATCTTATCGAAGAAATGATAACATTTCCTGTCCTAAATGTTTGATACATTTTAAAATAGAATAGAATAGAATTCTTTATTGGCCAAGTGTGATTGGACACACAAGGTATTTGTCTTTGGTGCATAAGCTCTCAGTGTATCTAAGAGAAAAAAAATACATTCATCAATAATCATAAGTTACAACACTTAGTGATAGTAATATGTTACTAAATAAGCAATCAAATCACACTAGGAAACAAATAAAACAATTTAAATTGAAAGATACAAGCAACATGGTTATAGTCATAAGTGCAAAGAGATAAATACCAGGAAGGAAGAGAATAATAATAGTAATATAGTCTTGGTAAATTATTTGACAGTGTTGTTTTTGCTCATTTAAAAAAAATAATGCTATTAATTCATATTAATTCAAATATCGTAACTCAAATGTTTACCATATTAACATCATCATACCTCCACTTTTAGCTGACTACAGTTGTTTAAACATCCTTCATCCTTAACTATACCAAAGATTTAATCCATAACCACATGCTAGCATTTCATTTACTTGTTTATAAAATCCTCCATTAACATCAAATCCTCATATCCTGTTTTAGCTAAACATGCATAATATTTAATACCAAAAATCCCATCCTCCATGTATATAATTTATTATCATTCTCCTTTCTTTATTTAATTATATCATATATCATAGCATTTTCCCCATATTAGTTAAGATTTAACTGTATATAGTTTTATTTTATTTTTTATAATAATTATTGTGATTAATAACCTTTATATATAGTCCAAGGATATTTCTAACCTTCCCGTCTCATATCCAATTATTATTTATCATAGCAACTCAACATTATATACATTACTATCATTATCAATTATTATTCAACTATATCTATTACAAATGAATTTAACTAGGTTTAGCTAGTTTTAAATTGTACTCTTCCATCTAACATTTGAGTTAAGATATTTGAATTAATATGAATTAATGGAAGAGATGCACAAAAACTTGTTGTAACCAGCTGATATACTTTTTTATAACATATACTTCTTGTATTTTTTTCTCTGTTTTGTTTTTTGTTCTTTTTTGTTTTGATTTTTTTTCTCCACTGTTGTGGGAATGTGTTGTTTATGTAACAAAAAAATTAAAAAAAATTATTAAAAAATAATAATAATGCTATTTTTGAACAAAACACTTGGAGAAAACATAAATCCTGGAAGGAAAGGTGCTTTGGAAATGCACATTGAACCCATTGTTCAGTTATTCCCAGTCAACCCATTCTCAGAGTAATTGTGGGGATAAAATGAAAGCATAATCTCCATGTAGCTCCTTAAATTCTTGGAGAAAAGGTAGTTTATCAATTCAATATAGAAAAATTTAAATAAATAATGTCCCAATTTTTTTTTAATGTTCCATGATTTGGAAATGTCATCCAGCTTGATAGAAGACCAGAAGTTAGAAACAATAGCATGAAACCAGAGAACAGTGCCTGTCTAGTGGGAGTTCCCTTGAATTATGCATGGTTTAATAAACTTAAAATATTTAGTTAGAATATTTTCAGCAGTATTTCTTCTTCTGATAGGTTTGTTGAGCAGATATACATCTTTGGAAGTGCTCTGAGAGGTGAGTTGACTGGGAATGACTAAATGATGGGTCCAATGCACATTTCCAAAGCATTTTTCCTTCTGGGATTTATGTTTTCCCCAAATGTTTTATTCAAAAATAGCATTTTTAAATGAACAAAAAACGTGTCAAATATTTAGAAGTACATTTGGAAGTACAGGTTCAGCACTGTAGCTCTTTGGACCTCTCCATCCTCCAAATATTGATATGATGTAGCCAGTGGTGGGTTTCAAAAATTGTTTGAACCTACTCTGTGTGTGTGGCCTCCTTTGTGGGAGTGGCTTGCCACCCATGTGACCAGATGGGAGTGGCTTGCCGCCCATGTGACCGGATATGAAGATGCCGATGACACTTGTCAGAACCACCTTAAATTACCTCACACACAGCACTGGCATGCATAAGAATAGGATGTAAACTTGTTTTTTAAAAGGCATCTTTGGTTTGCGTTAAAACAACTTCAACACACGCAATGTTCTGATTGCACCACAAACGCAGTAGTCATCCTTACCTTTCACAGAGGCACTGAGTTTTATAAATATGAGCATGATAGTGTAGAATAATCATACCCAAGGACCAGTGGTGGATTTCAAAAAATTTTGGAACCTCTTCTGTAGGTGTGGCCTGCTTTCCCGGTCCATTGGTGGAACTCTTCTAACCGGTTCAGTAGATTTGACGAACCGGTTCTACCGAATAGGTGAGAACTGGTAGGAACCCACCTCTGGATGTAGCCTACATTGAGTTTTCCACTCTTGTTTTTCTTTTAAGATTTGAATTTATACAAAGCTTCAAGTTCAGCCTGGGGTGTGACATTTTCCCATCACTAATGCCATTTTGCTCAGAGAGAAATCACTAACCATAAAATAACAAACAATGTGATTTTAAATGTTTCAGCATGATAAGACTTATATAATGCGATTGACCAATGCACGAGTGGCTTATCAGAGAATTTGATAGCGTTATATAAAGTCATGTAATATAGTTAATAAAATCATGTGAAAATTGTGTGTCTTTCAGCTTTTTGGAAAGATTTTGAAGGACTGTAAAAATGATGTCATTCAATTAAAGAAATTATTCTTATTAAAGCAAAATTGTCATCCTGTTGGAATCTTCTGTTAGAACCTCTTTTAATTATTTCAGAACTGAAGAGTGGAATATGGACTGGAATAAACAAAGCTATATATGAGTAGGACCATTGAAACAATTTTAGCGTTAAGGTGACGTGACACATAAAAATAACCCTCTACTTGTTGGAAGAGAACCCTCATTTGGTTCTATTGGAGACAGACGTGGGTTGCTCCCAGTTCAGCACAGATCAGCTGAACTGTTAATAGTGGCAGTGGAAGGCTCCACCCACTTGCCTGGACACTTCTGCACATGCACAGAAGTGGCACATGCAGGAACATGCACAGGAGCATGCCCGAACCAGTAGTAAAAAAATTGGCAACCCATCACTGGTTGGACATGTTAGTGATGGCCTCTTTTACTTTGAGAATTGGCTACCTCAACTGGCTCTGGTAGCTAAAAAATCAGAAAAGGGGTAAGAACCTATTTTTAATTTACACCTGTGTATTTCAATAGCTGTTTAGTTACGTCAGGTTGTGGGTTTCAACCGGTTCGCGGCGGTCCCCGCAGACCGATTGGTCGGTGAACCCAGAAGTAAGTAACTTCCAGGAACGCCAAAGGGCCCACCCGCCCGCCCGCCCACGCTCCTTACCGATCTTTGAAACCTTCTGCACTTCCACGCAGGCGCATGGCACATACAGCGCCTGCGCGATTCTCCGCGAGCAGCTGGAGCATCATGCAGGCACTAAGACGCATGTGTGAACTGCGCACGTGCACGAGGACGCCGCCGGCCCCGTTCCAACCGTACCGGTTGGAACGGGATGAACAACCCACCACTGAGTTACGTGACACTGCAGGTTCCAAATAAAAGTATTTTAGAAGACTAGAAGCATCTTACAAAATGAGATATTGAAGTTGCAATTGTAAACATTTCCAATACGAAGGAGACCTGGGAAGAATGTAAAGACCTCAGTATTCATACTGAGTTCTTGAAAATGCAGAATGGAAAGAGGAACACATAACTGAAGAAGAATAGAAAGTAATCTATAAGGACTATGTCAGAAAGGCTAAAACTCAGAATGGCCCAAGGCTTGCAATACCTACAAAAACAGTGTTATTGCATTCATTAAAAATAATGAATAATAAGGTAAACTATTGCGAGGAGAAAATGGTGAACTGATGCCAGCCAATTGAGGTAGGCAAGATAAAAAAAAAAGCACATCAGGATTCCAGGAATGTTTTTAATTTTTTGCAGTTACAGAATCTTGAAAGCATGTCAAGCTTTATTATGAAATAAAAACAAGACGAGGTTACATTCCTTCTTATACTTTCTTTCTTTCTGGAGACTAAGTTATTTTTTTAAAAAAAAATCCCACCTCAACAGTTTACTCTCATTCTTTCCCATCCTCACAGCCAGATCCACAATCCTTCACAACTGTAATTGGTGGTGATAGGAAGGCAGGATATCTAAACCATATCTTGCAACTGTCTTGTCTCAAAAGAGAAATGGAGTCTTAGCTGGTTATTATTATGTAACCAGTCTTAGCTGGTTGTTATACCCAGGAGGGAGAAGAGTTCTTCTTAGAACAAGCAAGGCAATACAACCCCTCTCACTATTCTTTGAGAGTTTCAGGAGAACTAGTGAGATTCCAGAAGACTGAAGGAGAGAAGTTATCCTTATTTTCAAAAGGTAAAGAAAATCCAGGATACTGCAGAACTATCAATACCAGCAAAGGATCTTGAACAGATTTTGCAACCCAACAAGACAGATCAGACTTCAGAGGATAATTAAAGCTACACAAAAAGCACTTACTATCAACCTGCCTTCCATTGAGGACCTGTACACTGCACGAGTCAAAAAGAGGGCTGTGAAAATATTTACAGATCCCTCACATTCTGGACATAAACTGTTTCAACTCCTACACTCAAAATGGTACTATATAGCACTGCACACCAGAACAACTAGACACAAGGACAGGTTTTTTTTCCAAATGCCATCACTCTGCTAAACAAATAATTCCCTCAACACCATCAAAGTATTTACTAAATCTGCACTACTATTAATCTTTGCATCGTTCCTATCACCCATCTTCTCCCACTTATGACTGTGTGACTCTAACGTTATTGCTTGTATCCTTAAGATTTATATTGATTGTTTCCCAATATGATTTGATTGCTTATTTGTACCCTATGACTATCATTCAGTGTTGTACTTTATGATTCTTGACAAATGTATCTTTTCTTTTATGTACATTGAGAGCTTATGCACCAAAGACAAATTCCTTGGGTGTCCAATCACATTTGGCCAAAAAATAATTCTATTAGATTCTATTCTATTAAGAAATATCATATCTGTAAGCATGTAGGTAAGTGTACTACAATTGACAGAAGTCAGCACAGGTTTGTCACGAACAAATTGTGACAAACTAATGTTATTTCCTTCTTAGATAGAGTTGGTGGTTTGTAGATCAGGGGAATGCTACAAACATAAAGTAGTTGGACTTTGTTAGGTAAGTTCCCCATTGGGAGAGCAATAGCAATAGCAATAGCAGTAGACTTATATACCGCTTCATAGGGCTTTCAGCCCTCTCTAAGCGGTTTACAGAGAGTCAGCATATTGCCCCCAACAATCCGGGTCCTCATTTTACCCACCTCGGAAGGATGGAAGGCTGAGTCAACCCTGAGCCGGTGAGATTTGAACCGCTGACCTGCTGATCTAGCAGTAGCCTGCAGTGCTGCATTTAACCACTGCGCCACCTCGGCTCGAGCAAGTACGTTCAGAGACGTGTTGGGAGAGTGTTGTTGGAGAACACACAAACCAGCATACAGAGACACTGCAGTTTAAGTAGGCTTTTACTTTCGTGGAAATAGAGGTATCAGAGTCCATCAAATAGTCCAAGTCATACACAGTTAAGACAGTCAGTCATCAACGTCTTTCAGTTAAGGGATAATCCAAATAACATAGTCCATAATCATACAATCAGTCCGGTACACAAAGTTTGCTAGCAGTTGCAAAACTTACAATAGCTCACGGCACTTTCTAACAGCCAGCTTCCAAAATGCTCAGATCAGATCAGCCCAGCATCTAACAAACAGAGAGCTAACAGTCATTCTGGCTCCCTCTTATGGCCGATTGAGGAAAACAGCAACCAATCACATTTTACAGTATGATTTAGAGAAACAGGTATAGCATTGTTACATGATTTATATATGGCCAACCCAACCGTTAGATTATATTCCTAACAGGCTTCATCAAAGCGTTCAACAAAATCTATCAATATATCCTCTTTCCAACTACATAAATGCAGTACATCATTTGTGCTATGGAAAGTGTCTATGGAAGAGGAGATGTGATATACTGCAGTGATGGAACAAGTTTCTAGGAGGGAAGGAGCACATTCCAAGAATGGGGCACAAAACAAGAGGCAGCCCTATCCAGAGCCAGATCGTAGAAAAAGGAAGAGATTGAGGATAGCCATTCCTTAGAATCTCCAAGCGTATAACCTTTAGGTTAGGGTATTATAGGTTTAATCTGGCAAGATTCTGTTCATATGGTGTATGCAAATAAAGAAATGAACTTTATCTCATTTATTTTATGTTTTTATTGAGCTAGGCTTGAGAGACTGCCTGCTGCCAATTACCTCCCAAAGACCCATTAGATCGCACAGGGTCGGCCTCCTCCGGGTTCCATCCACCAGCCAATGCCATCTGGCTATGACCCGGGGGAGGGCCTTCTCTGTTGCAGCTCCGGCCCTTTGGAACGAACTCCCCGCGGAGATTCGGACCCTCACCTCTCTCCTGGCTTTCCGAAAAGCCGTTAAGACCTGGCTGTGTCTTAACGAGCCAAGGTGGCGCAGTGGTTAAATGCAGCACTGCAGGCTACTGCTAGATCAGCAGGTCAGCGGTTCAAATCTCACCGGCTCAGGGTTGACTCAGCCTTCCATCCTTCCGAGGTGGGTAAAATGAGGACCCAGATTGTTGGGGGCAATATGCTGACTCTCTGTAAACCGCTTAGAGAGACCTGAAAGGCCTATGAAGCGGTATATAAGTCTACTGCTATTGCTACTGCTATTGTGTCGGCAGGCCTGGGGTTGATGAGCTCCCTTCCCCTCTCGACAGGTGTGGTTGTTGGTCATTTTAAATGTCTATTTTGTACTTGTATGTTTCCCCTTCCCGTTTAAGTTGTTCGCCGCCCTGAGTCCCTTTTAGGGAATAGGGCGGCATATAAATAAAATAAAACTTAAACTTAAACTTAAAACTTAAACTAGGCATTTCTTAAATTAACTGAAATCTATTCAAATATTAAGGTTGCATATGATGATACTCAAAAATGACTAGAAGGATAATGATAAAAAATAATAGCTGGAAAAATTTAAGTACTGTGTGACACTACAAGGTGAATACATAAAGAGAAGAAAGAAACATCCAATTATCTAACTAGATTATTTCTTGGGTTCACAGTGAGAATCTATTTTAAGTAGCCTGAATGATGGACCTGTCAGGTAACCAAATAAGTCAGTACAAAATCTAATGTATTATTGAAGATTTGGCACAAGGTTGTATATCCTCCCAGGTGTCCAATAGAAAACTCACTCTCCCATTCCACCACAAAACAGCTTAATGAGGTTTCACTAGTCATGTTAAGAACACAGACTGAATTTCTGCAGAGTAGCAATAGCACTTAAAGTTATATATCGCCCCACAGAGCTTTATAGCACCCTCTGAATGGTTTACAATGTTAGCATATTGCCCACAACAATCTAGGTCCTCATTTAATCAACCTCAGAAGGATTGAGGATTTGAGTCAACTTTGAAACCCATCAGAATTGAACTCCAGGATGTTAGCAGAGTTTACCTGCAATACTGTACTTTAACCACTGTCCCACCAGGGCTCCAAAGAATAGCTGAAGTCCAAAGAATTCCTAAAGAGATATTGTTCAAATCACTTCCCCACTTGTTTTAAATGAAATGGTCACTTCCTATCCACTAACTTATCTATTCTTTTTCCTCATAACCATGAGCTTATTATACTGAACTCCGTATGCTTCAAGATTATGGCACCATAGACTAATGTCTATGATGTTATCATTGCTGTTAGCATTGCTTCACTCCTTTGTTATAACTTTGTTTATGATAGTGCAGGGAATATAGTACCCTATGACTATCATTCAGTGTTGTACCTTATGATTCTTGACAAATGTATCTTTTCTTTTATGTACACTGATCTTTTCTATTTTTATATTCATCCAGACAATGTAATACAAGGATCCTGTTCTGTCTCAAACCTCTAATATATACTGATGCAGACTTGGCTGTCTGCCACAACTAAGGAGGGAGATAAGCAACCCCTTGGCTAGGAGCCCAGAAAGTTATCTCTATGAAAACAAGGCTTGAACTCACGGAATTCTCCTAATTTTTCTCTATGCCTGGATTAAACTGTTGTTTCCTGCAAAATTCCCCTCCTGTCATCCCACCTATAAGCTCTCTGGGAGGGGCCAATCAGTAGCCACCTGTTCCTATTCCCTTCTGTGAGCCTTTTTCCAAAGCTGCTCCCTCCTCCTCTCAACCCTACGCATACGTACATCAGGGACAGCCTCCCTCTGTTCTTCCTCACTGCTCCCTGGCTCAGACGCCACCTGGTGGCCAAGAGGCCTCCCTAGTCCCTGCTCTGACTCTGAACACCCCCCCCCCCAGGTCTTCTTCAGCCTTCAGGGCAGTCCCATAGTGTTCATCGCTGTCAGATTCCACCAACAGTTCAACTGGCCACTGTTGGACCACAACAGATCCTGTCAGTAGTTGGTTTACTGAAAGTGATGGTGGGACTCAGTCTTAACAATTGTCAAAACTCAATGGGCAAACACAACAGCAGTAGAATAGAGCATTATTAATGCACCTTGGAAAAAGATTAATTATTCTGGCAAAAATTATGTAAATTAACTAAATGCATTTCAGAACCCAGCTGAACATGATTGTACATTCTCTACATTTTCTCTTGCCTGCTTGCTTGTACAGGAAAAAAACAACAACTGCTATGCAATAGCAAAGAAAATCAGGCTAATATTTTAAGTACAGTTCTCTGTTTCAAATAAGATCTTTTATACCTCTGTGACTAGATATATCCTTTAAAAAAACCTAATTTGAAAATGGTATTTGTAAAATGAAAATTTTCTGATTTTCACATGGAAAGTGGGGGAAAAAATTCTCAAACCTTAATTGAACAAATTTTCCTCCCATCAGAGTTTTCTTCAGATACATCAGTGGTGGGTTTCAAAAAAATTTCGAACCTACTCTGTGGGTGTGGCCTCCTTTGTGGGAGTGGCTTGCCGGCCATGTGACCTGGTGGGAGTGGCTTGCCAGCCATGTGTTTTCTCTCTCTCTCTCTCTCTCTCTTTCTCTTTCTTTCCTTCCTTTTGTCTCTCTGTCCCTTTTTCCTTTTTTTCTTTCATTTCTCTCTCACTTTTTCTTTTTCTTTTCTTTTTTCTTTCTTTATTTCTTCCTTTCTTTCTCTTTCTCTCTCTGTGTGAGTCTGTCTGCCTGCCTGTGTGTGTGTGTCAGTGGTGGGTTTCAAAATTTTTTGAAACCTCTTCTGTAGGTGTGGCTTGCTTTCTGGTAGAACTTCTTCTAACCGGTTCAGTAGATTTGACGAACCGGTTCTACCGAACTGGTGCGAACCGGTAGGAACCCACCTCTGAGATACATGAATACAAAAAGATGGAGTTTTGTTCTTCATCGATTCTCTAAAAGTAAACTGAAGTCTAGACTGCAGTTTGTTGAGTTTATTGCATAGCCATGTTTAGGGAACAGTTCTGGGTTGGGTCAAGCCAATAGAAAGGATCTTGGGCTAGTTTCACAATCGGTCTTCGCTGGGAGTATAATAAGAGATATCCAACAGCTTAATGAGCCGAGGTGGCGCAGTGGTTAGGGTGCAGTACTGCGGGCCACTTCAGCTGACTGTTATCTGTAGTTCGGCGGTTCTAATCTCACCGGCTCAAGGTTGACTCAGCCTTCCATCCTTCCATCCATCCTTCCGAGGTGGGTAAAATGAGGACCCAGACTGTGGGGGCGATATGCTGACTCTATAAACCGCTTAGAGAGGGCTGAAATAAGTCTAACTATTGCTATTAATGAATTCATATCAGATTCAATTCGATTTGATTCCCTGCAACAGAATTCTCCCAGGAAAGTTCTACTGGGATCTGCATGAGACTTTGAGATCAGTGCAATTGTTCATACATTCTACTCCCCACCCAGCTCCAAAATAATCATCTAGAAGGATCCTGTCTTTGGTGGCACTCATTCCATATCCTGCTGCCGTACAAAGTAGAAACTCTGCTAAACTATCACAACTTAGTCTTTCTCCACAGGATCATATTACACATTCTCTTTCTGCGCTCTGCCACAACAGACCTGTTATAAGTTAATGTCTGCAATATTGCTTCTCCCAAAGTTAGTGACAAGTCTACAGATCTGAAGTATTGGGAAAGCACTCTAAGCACGGAAGGGGTGTTCAGAACAGAACAACAGAGAAAAGCCCCATCCAACAGCTTCTTTTAGGTTGTCCTGCTGCTTTGGGAGCTGGTTCAAATGCTCATTGATGACAAGATGGCTTTTCAACTTGAAAAAACTGAATACTTGAAACCAGCCACCTGTCATGATCTACTGAACAGACATCAGTTGCAATGTCAAGAATTAAAAACAATAGGAGGGGATGGATGTGGAGCTGGAAATTAGAAGGAAAACATATCAAGACAGAGTCGGGTTTATTCCAGGGGAAATTTACAATTGATTTGAAACTGCTTACGCCTTCTGTCCTACTTATTATAAAAAAATGCACACGCACATACATATATGCAATATACTATTATTTGCAGAAAAGGATTACAGTAGAGAGGTGAACGATGAAATACTTGTGTAGGTTTTTTTTTCCATTTATTATTTTTTACAAGACTGTATATTGGAGGCTCACCTAATTGTGTTTCCATAAAAGATTGACAGAGAAAGAGTAAGAGTGCTCCGAAACCAGTTACTAATTTGTAGCTTAGTTGATTCTCCATTCTGTGGCCCTGGCTTGTGGTTCTCTGGCTCAGATCTTGTATCTCAACCAAACTCTACAAATGGATCCATGTAATGTAAATGAATGGAGTTCTGAAATTGTACAGATGTGTGCATGGCACCACCCTACATATATAATAGTAAGACATTAGTGCCTGTTTCATACCTTGTAACCTTCAACTGGATGAAATGGTACATTATAAAGTAACCATTTTTGAATCGATGTAACTTGAATGGGCTAACTAACAGAATGTGTCCAAAATTGGAGATTCATGACTCACATGGGATTGAAATTTGACAAACTTCAATGCTGTCATGCCTTCCAACTACAGTTCTCAGAAATCCATAGCAAGAAAAGATGAGAGGAGTATCTCCATTGTCTACCCTGCCTCCCACTGAGCCTTGAGCCCAGAAGTGCCAACAAGTGAATGCCCATTGACTGCTTTGCTACTTAGGTCAAAATTTGAAATCTCTTAACAGCAGTGGCCATTGAGGGAAGAATGAAGGAGTATCTGAGATGGATCACTAGAACTTACAGTAATTCAATTCCACACTGATTTGTGAAACATCAAGAGGACAATTTCCTACTTTTCTGAAAAGTGTAGTTATAATCTAGGCTCTTTAAGGCTAGAATGATACATATGTCACAATGTCCTCCACATAAATCCTATTGTATTTAATAAATATGGCCTCAGTTGAATCCTTTAACCAACTTTAAGTTATTGTCTTTAGGGCTACTCATGAGTGTGGTCACCAATAGGACTTACATATCAATTCTGCTCAAATATAATGTTATTCCATGGAATCTGTCTATTCAACTTCAGTTTGTGGGAAATTCATGACTCCATAATTAATGGCATTACAAGTGGAGTCTTAATTTTTTTGCTTCCTATTCCTAATTCCCAAGAATTAGATATAAAGTGCAAATCTATAAATCTCTATTCAATTTAGCACGTCTGCATCATAATAGATAATAACAGATCCAACACTTGTCAGGTTAACTATAGAAGATCAAATCTTTTTTTTTAAAAAAAAATATTATTTTTGATCAAATCTTCTTTTGAATAACAAGAGAAAGACATATACTTCCTAAAGGTAACACTAGTTGCTGTTATTCATTTTTCCAAGGGAACATATTAAGTCCAATTAAAAGTTTTAGGAGAATTCATAATTTTAAAAGTTTTTTTTAAAGTGTTTGTTTCCAACTAATTTTAATAGTCAAGAATTTTAATGAGACATTAATTGAAATGCAGATAAAGATATGGAGGCAGTATTTGGATTGTTTCAATCTGTAAGGCACAGGTGTCAAACTTGATTGTGTCCTGTGACATTTTGTGACGTATTGCAATGTTTTTTGGCTTTGCGCAGCTGGGGAAGTTTAAGGATATGTTGGTAAGAAGTAGATAAACCACCTGCTATTTAACTTTGCTTATGTGAGAACAATTCATGGAATGGGGTTCTTTTATTTAAGTTAACTTTTATCCATCTTCTATTATAACACATCCGAGAGACTTACTGGTGAAGACACTTGCCTCCCGCTTAGAAGGCTGAGAGTTCAATTCTAGGAGTGGAAGATGTTTCTCTCAAAGAGAAAATATCTGTTTCAGACTCCATGTAGGCATCAGGAAGGGCATCCAGCCAGTAAACACCCAACTCTATCCAGTCACCCTGACTTTACCCCAAATTAAAGGACTACAAAATCATAAAAAGAATATTGTTTCCACAGCCTTCTCTAAGTCACGAGCCATCCAACCCATGACTTTCAGATTAGATCCAATATGATTCACAGGGAAGCACTCATAATGAAGCACGGGGGAAACTTGATCCTTCACTTGTGGCCTTGAACACAACAGCTTTATGGAATCGAGTGCTGTAAGAAGCTTAAAATTCTACATGAGCTACCTCATTTTAAAATTATTATGTATGAGGCTGCAATAATTTGAGAATTGATTTTATATTTTGACTAGCCAACCCAAGAAAACAAAGGCAGAAAATGAGAGAGAAAAGAATGGGACAGGGCTTTTTCAATAGGCAATATATGCATAGCACAGTCCAATTTTTCCAGATTACCTGTTGGCACAGATTTTCAGCCACAACTGCCTTGAGGGGAAAAAAAGTCTCACTTCTTTGGATTGCTTGCCTTTTCTTGGAACTAATTTCTCTTGCACCTTCTTCCTGCTGTCCCCAATCCAAATCCTTGTCATCTGTTCATTAGCTCTTCCAGTTACCTTCCCATCATGATCAATTCCCCCAGATGCCACACCCTAGGTACAGGTGAAACTCAAAAAATTAGAATATCGTGCAGAAGTTCATTTATTTCAGTAATGCAACTTAAAAGGTGAATTTAATATATGAGATAGACCCATTACATGCAAAGCAAGATAGTTCAAGCCGTGATTTGTCATAATTGTGATGATTATGGCTTACGGCTCATGAAAACCCCAAATCCACAATCTCAGAAAATTAGAATATTACATGCAATCAATAAAACAAGGATTGTACATAGAAATATATTGGACCTCTGAAAAGTGTAAGCATGCATATGTACTCTGCGTTGACCCTGGACTTAATGAAGCACAGTGGACCAACACCAGCAGATGACATGGCTCCCCAAATCAACACAGACTGTGGAAACTTCACATTGGACTTCAAGCATCTTGCAGTCTGTGCCTCTCCATTCTTCCTCCATACTCTGGGTCCTTGGTTTCCAAATGAGATGCAAAAGTTGCTCTCATCAGAAAAGAGGACTTTGGACTACTGAGCAACAGATCAGGTCTGTTTTTCTTTAACCCAGGTAAGATGCTTCTGACGTTGTTTGCTGTTCAGGAGCGGCTTGACAAGAGGAATATGACATTTGAAGCCCATGTCCAAGATCCGTCTGTGTGTGGTGGCTCTTGATGCACTGACTCCAGCCTCAGTCCACTCCTTGTGAAAGTCCCCAACACTTTTGAATGGCCTTTTCCTGACAATCCTCTCCAGGCTGCAGTCATCCCTGCTGCTTGTGCACCTTTTTCTTCCACACTTTTCCCTTCCACATAACTTTCTATTAATGTGCTTTGATACAGCACTTTGGGAGCATCCAACTTCTTTTGCAATTACCTTTTGAGGCTTTCCCTCCTTATGGAGGGTGTCAATGATGGTTTTCTGCACAACTGTCAGGTCAGCAGTCTTTCCCATGATTGTGATTCCTACTGAACCAGACTGAGAGACCATTTAAAGGCTCAGGAACCCTATGCAGGTGTTATGGCTTAATTAGCTAATTAGAGTGGGACACTTTGAGCCTAGAATATTGCACCTTTTCACAATATTCTAATTTTCTGAGTTTGTGGATTTGAGGTTTTCATGAGCTGTAAGCCTTAATCATCACAATTATGACAAATCATGGCTTGAACTATCTTGCTTTGCATGTAATGAGTCTATCTCATATATCATTTCACCTTTTAAGTTGCATTACTGAAATAAATTAACTTTTGCACGATATTCTAATTTTTTGAGTTTCACCTGTATTTCTTGCTTTCTTAGACTCAGTTCTCTCTCCAAATGACACCCTCGGTTAATTACCTTCCTAGATTGGCAATTTAGGATCTAGGCAGAACATTAACAGTGGGAAAGCCTTGTACATTTTGGTTTGGTTTGGTTGGTTGGTTTGGTTTGGTTTATTGGATTTATATGCCGCTCTTCTCCCAAGGACTCAGGGTGGCATACAACATTAAAAAAAACACATGTTACAAAAGTTAAAAAGAATTAAATAGAATATCCTAAACAAACCCAATTAGAATTAACAATAACATTTTTTTAAAAAAAATAGATTAAAATTAACAATGATCAATAATTTATTTTGTTTTGTTCAGGCCAGGCTGGCTTGCTGGAAAAGCCAACTTTTTAGGGCCCGTCGGAAGGATCGGAGGTCAGGGATTATATGAAGCTCCGGGAGCAGCTCATTCCAGAGGGAAGGGGCTCCCACAGAGAAGGCTCTCCCCCTGGGGGTCGCTAGCTGACACTGTCTGGCCGACGGCACCCTGAGGAGGCCAACTCTGTGGGATCGCACTGGACAGTGGGAGGCTACCAGTGGCAGTAGGTGCTCTCGCTGGTATCCTGGGCCTAAGCCATGGAGCGCTTTAAGGGTCCTGATTAGTACCTTGAATCTCACCCGGAAGACAACCGGCACCAGTGCAGGCTGCCTAAAAGGGGTGCAACATGGGAGCACATTTTGCTTCACCTCTGACTCCTATAATCTTTTAGGTAATCTTTCTAACCATTGTCAGGCACCACTCCATTCCCTAATTAGGAAAGAAGACTAAGAGACTCCATGGTTGGAAATCAAAAGTACTTTTACTAATTATAAATGGTAAGCGAGCAGTAGCAAAGCAAAGTCTGCTTAATTTGGCGCAAAAGCAATTGATATATAGAATAGCCCGTTCCCCCCCTTAGGATCAAAGCTCCAGTCCAATCATAAGTCCCTCAAGTGTCAGGTGTGAGATAACTTCAAAAAGACAGGCCGAAAGATGGAATGTCAAGGCCGTTGATGCAGGCGGGAAACACAGACGCATGCGCAATTCCAACGTCTGGCACATCTGGAACATTCCTCCAGCACATCAATTAACCCCTCCCAAATACAAGCCCCCCCCTTCCCGTTTCATGGCAGCTGAAGCAACAGCAAGGCAGAAGCTGACATCCGGCCGTCCCCCGGAAAAAGGCTGTCAGGCCTGGAAAAAAAAAAGAAACAAAATAGACAAACGACAAAACAGAAAAAGAAGAGGGAGAGGAGAAAAGTCAAGGCTTGTCGGGATAAGAAGCATAAAATTTCTGTAGCAGGCGGGGAGCACGAACGTGGGATTTATCAACCCATTCCGTGTGGGAGGGGGGAAAGTGCTTCCAAGCGACCAGGTATTGGATGCGATTACGGTGCCTGCGGGAATCAAGAATTTCACGAACTTCAAAATGATGTTCCCCATCAATCAGCAACGGAGCCGGGGGAGGGTCATCTGGGGGGCGTAAATGGGAAACCCGAACAGGCTTGATGAGGTTGATGTGGAACACTGGGTGGATTCGGTTGAGGTGTTTGGGCAATTGTAAACGAACAGAAACAGGATTGATGACTTTCACAATAGGGAAAGGGCCAACATACTTGGGTCCAATTTCTTTGATTCTGTTTAGTGTGCAAGAATTTCGTGGACAAATACACCAAATCCCCAATGCGGTATTCATAGGGCTGAGAGCGTTTCTTATCGGCTTGCTTCTTATGGGCCTTATGGGCAGCGTCCAAAGTGGAAAGAGTCAGGGGCCAAATGCGACTGAGACGCTCACTCCAGTCCGCAACTGAAGGAACCTGTGGTTGGGCAGTAGGCAATTCGGGAATAGGAACAAAATCTTGTCCGTAAACGACCCGAAAGGGGTGAACCCCGTGCTGGAGTGAACCGAGTTGTTGTAGGCCACCTCAGCATGTGGCAACAAGTCGACCCAATCGTCTTGTTGATAATTGATGAAACAACGTAAATATTGCTCAAGGACGGAATCGTACGTTCACAGCCGCCATTAGTCTGAGGATGGTAGGCGGAGCTAAGGCCCTGGGTGGACCCAATGCGTTTGAGAAATTCCTTCCAAAAAGTAGATGTAAATTGGACCCCACGATCGGAGACAATACGGTCGGGAACTCCATGCAAACGGTAGATGTGTGAAAGGAACAGTTTAGCCAATGCCTTGGCGGAAGGAATTTTGTGACAAGGCACGAAATGAACTTGTTTGGAAAACAAATCAGTGACCACCCAGATGCCGGTATGCCCCTGGCTTTCGGGAAGCTCAACAATAAAGTCCATAGAAATCTCCTTCCAAGGGGCAACCGGGCGAGCGACGGACTGGAGTAGTCCCTGCGGTTTTCCCCGGCGGTGTTTTTTTGGCGGGTTAGCGCAAACTGGGCAACTGGCCACATAAAGTTCAATGTCCTTTTTTAAAGAGGGCCACCAGAATTGTCTCTTCACGAGGTGCAAAGTTTTTACGAACCCAAAATGACCCGCCAATTTGGAGTCATGAGCGCACCGAAGGACGACCAGACGTAGGGACGCGGGGATGTATAATTTAGCACCAATCCACGGTAGATCGTCCCGCATGGTGCACTCGTCCCGATGGTTCAGAAACCAGTCGTCTTGAGGAAGAGCTTTTTTAAGGTCAGAAAGTAGATCTTGAGGCACTTCCCTCTGAGCTTGGGTCTGCTGACGTGTGAGTACCGGAGCTGCCAGGAGGGGTTGAACGATACTCAGTTTAGAGCAATTATATTGAGGTAATCGGGACAAAGCATCCGCCATGAAGTTCTTTCCGCCGGGATCTACTTTAGAGTGAAATTGAAACGGTTTTGAATATTGGGCCCATCGCATCTGTTTGGGGGAGAGACGACGAGGCGTTCGCAACGCTTCCAAGTTTTTGTGGTCAGTCCAAACCTCAAATGGGTGTTTAGCGCCTTCTAGGAAATGGCGCCAAGTAGCGAGGGCCCAAACGGACGGCGAAAGCCTCCTTCTCCCAAACCGCCCAACGCCGCTCCGTGTCAGTGAGTTTTACGGGAGGTGTATGCGCAAGGCTGCAAGTTACCTTGGTCGTTGGCTTGCAGCAGAATGGCCCCTACGGCGACATCACTGGCATCAGCCTGGACGACGAAAGGCCGGTCGAGATCAGGATGCTTAAGAACTGGTTCAGCGGCAAAAAGGGTTTAAGTTTCTCGAACGCCGCTTGGCATTCCATGTTCCAGTCTAAAGGCTTATTAGGCTTAGGCTTCGGGTCGCCTTCGTCTTGAGCAAATTAGTAATAGGGAGGGCAATCTGAGCAAAGAGGGAATGAATTGACGGTAGAAATTAGCGAAACCCAAAAATTTTTGCAATTGTTTACGAGTTTTGGGCGCGTCCCATTCAGTGACCGCCTTCACTTTTTCAGGGTCCATTTCAATGCCATCAGGGGAGATGCGGTAGCCCAGATAGTCAATTTTAGATTGGTGAAACTCACACTTAGACAATTTAGCATAAAGGTCAGCGGCACGGAGTTTTTTTCAGAACAGTGCGCACCAGATTGACGTGGTGGTCGTAACTGCGAGTATAAATGAGGATATCGTCCAGGTATACGATAACGCCCTTGTAGAGATGATCGTGCAAGATTTCATTAATAAGTTGCATGAACACAGCAGGAGCCCCTTGTAGGCCAAAAGGCATAACCCGGAACTGGAAGCAACCAAGAGGGCAGTTGAAAGCAGTCTTCCATTCGTCCCCTTCCTTAATGCGTACTCTATAGTAAGCTTCTCGCAAGTCCAATTTAGTGAAAATGCGGCCTTCCCTAACTGTGCCAATAAGTCCTTCATCAATGGGAGTGGGTAGAGGTTCTGAGTTGACACAGCGTTAAGATTTCTAAAATCACAGCATAAGCGAAGAGAACCATCTTTCTTTTCACGAAACAGTACAGGGGCAGCCACCTTGGGTCGAGCCGGTTCAATGAAACCACGTTTCAAATTTTTGTCAATGAAAGAACGCATCTCCTCCATTTCCCTGGGCGACATGGAATAAATCCGGGGTTTAGGGAGCTTAACCCCGGGTAAATGTCTATGGAGCAATCAGTAGGCCTGTGGGGGGGCAGAATGTCCGAAGATTGTTCGCTGAAGACGTCCTTAAGATCCAGATATTCCTTCGGAATTTTCTCCTCTCCTGCAATCCTCTCCTGCCCTCTAGCGGCCACTTCAGGGACGTCAGTGATAGGTTGGTCCGGAGAGCCCTCTCCCACTGGAGGCACCTTCGAGCGAACGCGTAAGCGGCCTGTTCGCCAATTTATGTGAGGGTTCCACTTCCGGAGCCATGGGATGCCCAAATGAGTGGCCTGTCCATGCCAGGTGCGACCACAAAAGAGATTAATTCAGTATGGGTACCCATCCTCATTTCCAAAGGCTCTGTAAAAAATGGGCCGCCCCCCCCCGCAATTGATCCATCTATTTGGCAAAATACAATTGGGGTTTTCAAAGTGCGCAATTTGAGGCCTAATTTCTCCACCATGGCTGGGTTGATCATGGAGCGGGAACAGCCGGAATCAAGTAAGGCTAAGGAGGGTGGCAGGCTCCCCCTCAGGAGGAACTTTTAATTCAATAGGGATTAGCAGGGGCCCCTTGTTTGAACTCACCAGTGAGGCGATGTGTCGTCATCGGAGTCCTCCGAAGAAGAGGAGGTAGCGTCCGCGTCTCCCTTTAATGGCTGGGCCAAAGGAGGGGGGTTGGATTCCCCCAGCGAAAGCCGATTCCTTCTTCTCCTTTTCAGGGCCTCTGCCAGGACTTTTCCTCACGTTTGGGAGGGAGTTGCGCAGAGAGGGGTAATTTAGCACGGCATTCGGGGCGGTGTGCCCTAATTTGCCACAGCGAAAACATGTTAAAGGCCTGGAGAGGCCAGAAGGGGGCCCCCTCGCATCACTTCATCGTTTGAAAAGTGATTGAGTGGCTGGAGGGGGAGGGACTGGCAGCTCTCTCCTTCCGCTTCCTTCTTTCCTCTTTAGCATAACGGAGACGGGTTTAAGTCGAGTTCAGCGTCCGCTGCATGCTCAAACCAAGTGATTAAACGTCTAGGCAGGTTATGATTGACACATTGCTGATAAATGTCTTCATTCAATCCTTCAGCAAATCTGTCCAGTAGAGCGTCCTCCCCCCAGCCTCTATGTATTGGGAAAGACACTGAAATTCCTGGATGTATTGGCGACAGGTCTATCGTCTTGTTCAAAAGTTAAAAACTTCAATTTGCTTCGCTTCTCAGTTAACGGGTCATCAAAACGTTGGCGGAAAGCCTCCATAAAGCGATTGAAATTCCCCAAGAGGGGAGAGCCAGCATATGCAAAGCAGTTGACCATTTAGCAGCCTCATCATCTAATGACAAAAGAACCATTCTGACCCTCATGATGTCAGTTTCAAAGTCCCGGCCATAAATCTCCATGTAATTAAACACCTGCATAAGAAAAAAGCCAGGCTAGCAGAATCACCATTGTAACGCACAGGCAAGGGAGGGATTTTAGCCATCCGATGTCTTCGGGGGGAGGGCCCTCCTTGGTCAGCAAAACCTTTAGCTGCAGGGGGTGAAGCAGGCCGAGGGGGAGGGGGCGATGTCGGGCGTGAGTAACGTTGCCAATTTCTCCAGTCTCTTTCCTCCTCCCCCCTTCTTTCCCCCAAATAAGTTTGACCCCAATAATCAGGTAATTCACTCCGCTGGGGTTTTCTCATGGGCCCCTGGAGCTGGTAGCTTCGGCATTCTCCTTCATCGCCTCCCCTTCTTTCCCCAAAGTACCTTTGGCTCCAATAGTCAGGGAATTCAGTCGTCTGGGGTTTTCTCACGGCACCCCGCTCCAGCGAAGGTTGTCTGGGTGGTCTTTGGGTGAGTCCAGCATTCCAGCTTGTCTCTGTCTCTCTTTGTCCCACCGAAGTTGACCATCGGGGTGGGGGGGGCAGGTTCAGGCTGGCTGGAAATTTGCAGTTGAAATAAATCTTCGTGTAAGGATAAGTCAGGCGGGCTGGGCTCGTGTAGAGAAAGGTCGGGAGGTCCTACTCCACTGGAATCCGCCCCTCCAACGGCTCCCTCCTCCTCTCTGATCGGAGAAGACATTATCTCCCTTCTCGGTAGACGTAAATCTCCTGGAAAGGGTTTCTTTTTGAGACTTTGCTTCTTGTCATGCACCACTCCATTCCATAATTAGGAAAGAAGACTAAGAGACTCCATGGTTGGAAATCAAAAGTACTTTTACTAATTATAATGGTAAGTGAGCAGTAGCAAAGCAAAGTCTGCTTAATTTGGCGCGAAAGCAATTGATATATAGAATAGCCCGTTCCCCCCCCTTAGGATCAAAGCTCCAGTCCAATCATAAGTCCCTCAAGTGTCAGGTGTGAGATAACTTCAAAAAGACAGGCCGAAAGATGGAATGTCGAGGCCGTTGATGCAGGCGGGAAACACAGACGCATGCGCAATTCCAACGTCTGGCACATCCTGGAACATTCCTCCAGCACATCAATTAACCCCTCCCAAATACAAGCCCCCCCCTTCCCGTTTCATGGCAGCTGAAGCAACAGCAAGGCAGAAGCTGACACCGTTAGGCTAAGTGAAGCCTTTATTTTTTTCTCTTGTCTTCTAAAAAAGCCTCACTCCTCCTTCTCCTCTCCTCTCCTCCTCCTCCTCCTCCTCCTCCTCCTCCTCCTCCTCTGCCTTTCTTCTTCCTCTTCCTCTTCCTCTTCCTCCTCCTCTTCTTCTTCTTCTTCTTCTTCTTCTTCTTCCTCCTCCTCCTCCTCCTCCTCCTCCTCCTCCTCCTCCTCCTCCCCACCACCACCACCACCACCACCACCACCACCACCACCACCACCTCCTGGCCACTCTCTATCCATTACAGGTTGAAGGTCTCTTCAACATGTTTCCAACCAATACGTTACTGAGGTATATTTTTTTTCCAACTGGCCCCCCTCTTTACTTATTCATACACATTTTTGTTTTTTTTGTTTTTAATATTCTGCTAAGTACAAATCCTGAATATGCAGATTCCTAGCATCCAGGTTAGTTCTTTACAAGCTCTTTCAAATTTGCAGCAGCTTCATTCTTTTCTCTAGCTTCGCTGGAGTGCCCTGATGACACATGCTTCAAATACTGTTTTTAGGTTGAATTGGCTCTGATTTGATTTGATACCTTTATGCAGAGGTAGAGGTAAACACAGTTCCTGACTTCGATGAATTTATAAGCCAAGAATTGTTGGCTTACATGATGTTAGCTATGCAATTACAGACCGTCTGAAGTCCATTTCCTGCAGCTAATTCCACTCTGCTCTATCCTAATTCACAAGTAAATGCCATATGCTGAGAGCCTTTTCACTCAGCTAGGTAGTACAAATTGGACTTGAAGGTCAGTCTAAAACCAAGTGAACAAGTGTGTATGTTCTTTTTACTAGAAGGCAAAGCCAAAACTGTTGTAGAAAAAACAGGACATGCAAGCCAGCTCTTCTGGGAAGGAATAGTTTATTTGCGCAGGTTCATAGCAAAGAATAAATGGCCTGAAACCTGAGTGACAGGCAGGAAATCCCTTATATAGTTTATCGCGTTCAGATAAAGTCATCTGATAGTTTTGGAAACACCCCTCAAGTTTGCCCTTGAGTTACAGCAATATTATGTCTACAGGAAGTTATAATACATAGTCAGCTAACGGAGCAGGGTAGCTCTTATTTTGAGGAACTTAAATGTATCTTCCAGACAGTCAAGCCAGCAAATACATTAAAATAGAGACTTTGCTTCAGCAGTTTTCATGTGCCTCTAACCCATGTCTAACCACACCATGTCCTAAAAGCAAACCTTTGCAATTTCTATATATGAACAGTTAAAGCTTAATATCATAAAACCCTAGTTTGGTTCAGACTTGAGGCCTACTTTGGTTCAGCCTGCTACCTCAAAGCTGTTCCCAGTATTAAGATTTACTGCTGGAATCTACATCTACACCAGTGGTGGGATTCAGCCAGTTCGCACCACTTCGGGAGAACCAGTTGGCAACTTTCTAAGCAGTTTGGTGAACTGGTTGTTGTAAGAAATCATTAGGGCAGAGAACCAGTTGTTAAATTATTTGAATCCCACCTCTGATCTACACACACACAAACACAGACGCCTACACATTTTCTGACTTATATATTTATTAATTAAAATATTTGCAACCCAACACAAAAGCACACTGTAAATCTATCCAACAAACCACCTGATTAAAAAAGAATAGGCAGCTTCAAGGCAGAACAATAATTTAATCTCATTTGCATGACCTGATAATTACCCTCCATTCCATGCAGTGGTGGGTTCCGAATCCCGTTGCAACCGGGTGTCCTCCACATGAACCCACGCAATGCGCACAGTGATGCATGCATCGTACATTCCAGTGACGCCTTCGCAAGGCTCCACAACACTCTAGCTCTTCGGAGAAGCGTCGTGCAGGCACTGTACGTGCCATGCGCATGCGCAGAAGCGCCGAAGGCTTTAAAGGACAGATAAGGAGTTTGGGCAGATGGGTGGGTCCTCCAGAGCACCGTACTGGAATGGTATCTGGTGCTCCGGGCAGGCTCTGATATTCCCGTACCGAGGCATACCACCTGCAACCCACCACTGATTCCATGTCTTGCAAATACAGCTTATCATTTCTTAAACAAAGAAATGACCGTTTTTTAATACTTTAACCAGGAAGTTTTCGAACTGAAAAGCTTACCAGTAAAGCCCTGTTGCAAATGATTTTCCAGATGTTCTATTCCTAGGTAGAGAAATTGCTGTCCCAGCTTACGAGTACATATCCCAGTGCTTTACTATTCCTTTGCTTGCAGCCTAACTACGTTGTTTTGTTTTTCATTTGCTCTCTGTAGTACAATGGCCTGCCGCTCAGTGGAAATTTTCCTTGAATAACAGAAGAGTGTCCATGAATATTCATGGGGAAGTTAATTATCTGTCTTTTCTTTCAATTGTTTGGTGGACTGTGGGAAAGCTTGCACTTTGCCAAATAAAATGTGAAAACGTGGGTGGGTAGGCAGCATCAGTCCTATGCTTGCTGTGCATAAGAAGCATCATGTCCTGTAAGTGTCCGGGAGAGCAAATATCAAGGCAATGAAAGATTTAATTTAGACAAAAGAACGATCAGCACAGTAGGTGTTGGAACCAAATACTAACAGTTGTGTTGGAAGAAATGTCCATCTGGTTTCAGTTCCAAGTGGGGAAAAAAGACACTGGAAACATGGAGGCGGCTGCTTGGAAAGATGGCTTCATGGTAGACAGGATCACATGGCTTGAGCTCCTGAGCAGAATCACATGGATTGAGTTCCTGAGCAGAAAAGGGCTGAGATGCTAAGAGTGCCCTGGTTTGATGCCCTCTCTGGGTCCCACCCCAGAGCTTCCTGTTCCTGTGTAAGAAATGCATTCTGATTGATTGTCAGACTCCCAGCTCTTAGCTAACTTTGTAGGCTGCCCAAGCTTGTTTGCCTTGCTGGCTGATGTAATTTTCCCAGGTGCCTTGGGGTGAGTTTCTGTTTGTTAGATGGGTCTGCCTGAAGGGGGTAGATCTTTGTTATGTAGAATAGACTGGCTCAGGCCTTAATAGCCCATTGACAAAAGGGGGGTGTGAGTTTCTGCCTCCCTTTTAGAGGAAATATTCTGCCCTTTTAATATTTCCTTAAATATTTCATTTTCTAGTAGAGGGGTGGGTTTTTAACTTCCTACAGTTGCATCTGGAAGCCTGAGATCTTTCACATGGCCTGTAGTATGACTAGCACTCTACACACTAAATATCAGACCATTTAAAGGTTCAAGAAGCAGGGCCTTTGGCAAAATGATGAAGGTGACTTACCCAATGATTGTTATGGCTGTGCTTCAGAATCAGCCTCTCATCATCCTGTTTAACTAAATAGCAGCCAGCTTAAGCCATGGGCTATGTGCCAGGATTCGTAGCCAAGAGACATAGCATCAAATGGATAGGAAAGAGGCTTACAAACAGAGATGTTTAGGCTTACAAAACAGAAGCAGTTATTAAGACATGGGAGAACATTGCTAAGAATAAGGGTCAGTACAGGAAAACACTTCGGCTTGGGAAATCCCAAGGTCCTAAAGAGGGAGCTGGCAATGACAGAAACATTGAAATATTTGGCAAGTGAGATATGAAGCTAGATCAGTGTTTCTCAACCTTGGCAACTTGAAGATGTCCGGACTTCAACACCCAGAATTCCCCAGCCAGCATTCGCTGGCTGGGGAATTCTGGGAGTTGAAGTCCAGACATCTTCAAGTTGCCAAGGTTGAGAAACACTGGGCTAGATGATAAAAAGTGTTTTTTTTTTTCAAAACTCCCCCCCCCCCCGCAAAACTTTCTATTGATTCTAATTTTATTACATGCCGCTAAAATATGTGGATTTGGGTATGGCCTCTGGAAATCTATTGGATGGGAAATTTGCAACCTTTTGGAGTTTTAAGTTAGTGTAGGACTGAAAATTTCTGCATAGAGAAGTATGAATTAGATGCATCTCTGTAAACATTCAGACTGAATTAATTTCTTTTTTTCTTTTTCAGCTCCAATTCCGACATGTAAAGCAGTCACACTGCAGTTAACAGGGTTGAATGCAAAGGAAAACCGCTATACATTCTTCATCCAGTGTGTTTTCCACCGCGAAATCCCTGCTTAATGAGGACAGCACAGACAGATATGCACTCTCAAATTAATAAATTAAATTTATTTATTTATATTCCACCTTTATCTTTTTTTTTTAGAAACAACTCAAGGCAGCAAATATGTCCAGCATTCCTTCCTCCTTCTATTTCCCCCACAACAACCCGGTGAGATTAATGTCCCGCATAGCACGGGACAGGATTATTTGTAGGGAATGCCTCATCCCAATTTCATCTACCTGTCCTACCAGATCCCACTAGAATGGATACATTATGGACTCTGTCATCCAGGGAGCAACATTTGGTGGGCACTATGCGCTGGACCTTTTCTCCTTGATAAACATGTGCGAAGTTTAGATCACCAATATCAGTGGTGGGTTTCAAAAATTGTTCGAACCTACTCTGTGGGTGTGGCCTCCTTTGTGGGAGTGGCTTGCCGCCCATGTGACTGGATGGGAGTGGCTTGCCGCCCATGTGACCGGATATGAAGATGCTGACGACATTTGTCAGAACCACCTTAAATTACCTCACACACAGCACTGGAATGCAAAAGAATAGGATGTAAACTTGTTTTTTTAAAAGGCATCTTTGGTTTGCATTAAAACACTTCAACACACGCAATGTTCTGATTGCACCACAAACGCAGTAGTCATCCTTACCTTTCACAGAGGCACTGAGTTTTATAATATGAGCATGATAGTGTAGAATAATCATATCCAAGGACCAGTGGTGGGTTTCAAAAAATTTTGGAACCTCTTCTGTAGGTGTGGCCTGCTTTCCGGGTCCACTGGTGGAACCTCTTCTAATCGGTTGGGTAGATTTGACGAACCGGTTCTACCGAATAGGTGCGAACTGGTAGGAACCCACCTCTGACCAATATATATTATTATATAGTCCATTGATACACAATCTATTCCTAACTATTCAATTTGCTAACAGACTCCCTCATATTATAGTTTCACAAACGCCACATAAGAAGATGAGCAGGGTAACATTTCACCTTTTCAAATTTGCCTACAGCTCAGTTTAATTAAAGTTCTGTTCATAAACAATTTCCTGCTTCCCTGCACTCTTCTCTTTAGAGAAGGCATGGAAAGTGATTTACCTGCATCTTGCTTATGTAAAATTGCTTGTTTTCAATATACATTATTTTTGTGTGATGTATATTTTTTTTAATCGTAATGAAAGAATAGAGTAAATATATACCTAGAGTAGTCAGTGTTTCTCACTCTGTCTGAGGAATTCTGCAAGTTTGAGTTTGAGTTTGAGTTTCATTTTATTTATATGCCGCCCTATTCCCTACGGGACTCAGGGCAGCGCACAAACCCGAAGGAGGGGAAGGGAAAAACACAAAAACTACAAAAGTACAGGGCATTTAAAAAACAACCAACAGCCACACGATTCGAGAGGGGAAGGGAACTCATCGACCCCAGGCCTGCCGACACAGCCAGGTTTTAACGGCTTTTCGGAAGGCCGGAGCTGCCACAGAGAAGGCCCTCCCCCGGGTAGTAGCCAGATGACATTGGCTGGTAGGCGGAACCCGGAGGAGGCCTACTCTGTGTGATCTAATGGGTCTTTGGGAGGTAATTGGCAGCAGGCGGTCTCTCAAGTACCCAGGTCCAATACCATGAAGGGCTTTATAAGTGACAACTAGCACCTTGAAGCATATCCGGAGACCAATCAGTAACCAGTGCAGCTCGCGGAGGATAGTTGTAACGTGGGTGTACCGAGGTGCACCCACAATCGCTCGCGCGGCTGCATTCTGGACGAGCTGAAGTCTCCGAATGCTCTTCAAGGGCTGCCCCATGTAGAGCGCAAGTTAAAGTCCACACATCTTAAAAGTCTTAAGGTTAACAAACACAGCCCTAAACTGTGCATTCTCCTTCCCTCCAATAATTGAAATGCTTATAACCAACAAAAAATGCTTATTAGGTCTGTGCAGCCTTCAAAAATTATCTCTACAAGCCTGTCCCATTCAAAAAAATCAGGACAGGTTTGCTGTCCTCCTATACCAAATGCAATAGTTTTCAAGGAGTTGTTAACAGAACTCTACAAGCTGACACATTGTTGTTATTTTGCTCATATGAAAGGGGGGGGGGGAGACTTGCCTGCATTCAGGAAGACCAGAGAAGTGCTATGCTCCTACAAGGTTTAATACAGTTCTGAATCATTTTTGTTAAAGACTGTGGTTGAATATAATGATAATAATTACAAGAATGGTAATGATAATTAGATCGCCTTCCAGTTGAGGCAGCCTGATTCACATATAATGCAAACCTACAATATGGCTTGTCAGTTTTAGGCTTACTGGATTATGTATGTTATTATGGCTTGGTATGATGTTTAAACTAGGCTACTTTGCCTCATAAACAAAGTAAGATGAGAAGGAAGGAAGGAAGGAAGGAAGGAAGGAAGGAAGGAAGGAAGGAAGGAAGGAGGTAGGGAGTGAGGGAGGGAATGAATGATGAAGGAAGGAAGGAAGGAAGGAAGGAAGGAAGGAGGTAAGGAGTGAGGGAGGGAGGGAATGAATGATGAAGGAAGGAAGGAAGGAAGGAGAAAGAAATGAATGAGAAAGGAAGTAAGTCTGTGTGAGCACATAGGTATTGCATAATATTAGTAAGGTCTTTGTATGTTCAATAAACAAATAAAAAAACCACACAAACCAAAATATTTATTTTTCTGAGTCCCTCAAAGCCTCTTTGGTATATTTTCATATCTTATATATGAACCTGATTTGCTCTATAGACAATAGGGGCCTATATAGACAATGCAGAAAATACTTTTCAAAGTTTTAAACATTTTAAAACTTCCTGTGGATCATTCCTTTGTTGCCAGTTGTGTTTTTTGTCAGCCCTCAAGCTGCCATTCAAGGGGGAGCCCCTCTGTCGCCAATGCCAAGCCCGCTCGGCCATGCTTAAACGCTGCCAATGCCATCATTGCTGCTAACGCCACTGGGGCCACCGCCGAAGCCTCTCCCTTCCCTTTTCTGATGTTGGCAAAGCCAGTAGTGGCTCTGCGTGGCTTCACTCACAACTCTGCAGGAGCACCACCTGGACAACAGCTACACTTCAGAGCCTACTCTGAAGTAACCTTCTACTTGGGTGCAATTGCTTACTCTGAAGTAACTCTTCCACTTGGGTGCAGCTGCCTACTCTGAAGTAACTCTTCTACTTGGGTGCAGCTGCCTACTCTGAAGTAACTCTTCTACTTGGGTGCAACTGCCTAGTCTGAAGTAACTCTTCCACTTGTGTGCAACTGCCTACTCTGAAGTAACCCTTCTGCTCAGGTGCAGCTAATCAGGAAGGAGGCAATGATGACATTGAGTGGATGTGTGGCTGAGGGTCATGGTGATTGGTGCTGTTCGTTAGGGGTGTCATCTGGGTGGAGTTGTGGGTGGAACTGAGTGGGGTAATTGTGTGTGTGTGTGTGTGTGTGTATGAACTTGGTTAGAACTGACTTGGATTTGCTTACCTTTGTATCATTGTCATTCAGTGATGTTTAACACTTGATTGCTGGAGAGACATAAAAATCTTGCATTAAACAAACTTATCTCTCTATTGGTTTCTTCACCGTCACTTTCAAAAGGTGTTTGTTTTTTTTTTGCTATTTTGTTTCTCAATTACAATGGAATTTATGTGTATAAGCAGATAACAGCAACAACAACAACAGCAACATTTTAGCCATTATCTACCCACTGCAGGAGGAAGGACTCTTCTGCGTGTTTCCAAGCAATACCAAATACCAACACCAAATCTTGGTCTTCCTTTTGTCAATTGGGGCCGTAATACTAGCTGATGTCATCAATCCATTTTAATTAAGGTCTCTTTCTTTCTTTCTTTTTTGAATTTTTTTAATTGTTTTAGTTAAACAAAAACGCAAAAAAATGAATCATCTTTCGTTACATCTTGTAGAAAGCATGTCGATTGGTTACAAATACATTTTGTGCGTTTCTTCCACAATCCTTACATATACTTCATTCAAATTGATTTGTACATTTTAAATTAAAAAAAAGAAAATTTGTGTATTTTGCTATCACTGTACCACAATTCTCATTTAATTACAATTATTACAGTTACTTATTTATTGCATCAAGCCTTCTCTCCATCTCTAACTTTCAGGGCTTATTTCTGGAAGGGCCGCCCTTTTGTATCAAGATTGTAGTACATAAAAGCTGAAAGTTGTGACAGTTTGTTCTGCCAAAATAATATCATTACCCTTGGTGGCAGGGAATCAATTGTGTGTGATATTGGGTTATTGCCTGGGATTTCATCAAAATACTAGAATGTCATATCTGTAGGAGATAAAGCGTGGCTTATGTGAGTGTCTGCAAAATAGTTTCAATGGCATCACAAAGGTGTAATCACCAAGTAATTAGAGGCCCATCCTTTCTTGCATATGAAGCAAATGGCACATATTAAAAGGGGGAGAGGTTTTAATCATCTAGTCCAGAGGTGGGTTCCTACCAGTTCGTACCTATTCGGTAGAACCAGTTCGTCAAATCCACCGAACCGGTTAGAAGAGGTTCCACCAGTGGACCCGGAAAGCAGGCCACACCTACAGAAGAGGTTCCAACATTTTTTGAAACCCACCACTGGTCCTTGGATATGATTATTCTACACTATCATGCTCATATTTATAAAACTCAGTGCCTCTGTGAAAGGTAAGGATGACTACTGCGTTTGTCGGGCAATCAGAACATTGCGTGTGTTGAAGCTTTTTAACGCAAACCAAAGATGCCTTTTAAAAAACAAGTTTACATCATATTCTTTTGCATTCCAGTGCTGTGTGTGAGATAATTTAAGGTGGTTCTGATAAGTGTCGTCAGCATCTTCATATCCAGTCACATGGGCTGCAAGCCACTCCCATCCGGTCACATGGGCGGCAAGCCACTCCCACAAAGGAGGCCACACCCACAGAGTAGGTTCAAACAATTTTTGAAATCCACCAGTGATCTAGTCATACCTGCTCTTTTGACATGATTGATCCCCATCCTACAGATCTCCGGCTGCAAAGACTATACATCGACAGCAATCAACATATTATCTAAATGTCCTTGCACTATTTAGTTTACTTCCCCCAAAATGCAGCTGATTCTAAATGGTTAACCAAAAAGAAGCTCGGTGTGGCTGTAAATTCCTGAAAATTAAGAAGGTGAGGCTAGGCTAAAGTCTATTTAATAAGACACACAGTTTCTCATATTTGAATGAGCACAGCCTGACAATAAAGAGTGATGGAGTGTTATACACCGAATTTTACCTATAAATTATAGGTGGCACAAAGATCAGCATTCCCAGTAGTTAATTCTATCCCTCCATCCTAGCTTTTATTATTTAGCACTTCTTATTGAGTCATAACCCTTATTTCAGGAGCTTTCCTGTATAAATATTCTGGGAGCTGGAAAACTGACAGGGTAATAGAGCTGTTTGAATCACACAACTAGGAATGGGTGGAACTCGTTACAAGGGATAATGATTGCCGTTCACTTTTCCATCCAATCTCCTCTTTATAGATTTATAGATTCTTCTTCAAAATGGGCACGGTGTCTTAAAAGTGGGGTGAACATTAAAACACAAATTATTTGTTGGCTCCTTTTTTTTTTTTCGTGTGCTGAAGAAAAAATACTTCTTATACTCAAGCCAGCCTCAGAACAATTTCCTAAATAATCCATCATAGAATGGCGTTGAAATCCACTCCCACCCCCCAAAATTTTTGGTCTCCCTTCTCAGTTCTTTTTTGATGGCCTCTTTTGAATAAAGTATGGAAGCATACAGACTCTTTGGAGAGAAGGCTGGTAGCCAATACCAATTTTGGGAACTGCGCAGAAATGATCCAACATTTCTTTCCCGTTTATTATGTATTGTGGGAAGCTATCATCCAGCCCTCTCCCAGAAAAATGAAATCCTAGGAAATATTGAAAAGGCAGAATATTTCTCTGGATATGAAAAGAAAGAAACATGTTTTAAAAGACAGAATAGTTGCCTGCACTTCCTGCCCATCCCAACTGTTAATGGGCCATTAAGAAGGTCAAGCTAGTCCCTTTTACATAATAAAGACTTCTCTACTGCAGCCCCAGGGGGATGGGATTAAAGCATGATAATATGGGCCCCAACTGACCACATGGCATCTGAGAACTCAACTAAACCTGGATTCAAAACACAGCCCAGTGAGTTGCCCCTGCATGGCCCCATGGGAGTCTGACAACCATCAGAATACATTTCTTACACAGGAACAGGAAACAGAGAGGTGGGACTGAACAGGTA